>NW_024754254.1:0-16206 GCF_018991925.1 Homarus americanus | reverse complement strand
AGACTGAGTGCCAACCTACAACTAGTCCACCAGACTGAGTGCCAACCTGCCAACTAGTCCACCAGACTGAGTGCCAACCCACAACTAGCCCACCAGACTGAGTGCCAACCTGCCAACTAGCCCACCAGACTGAGTGCCAACTCACAACCAGGGCCCACCAGACTGAGTGCCAACCTACAACTAGTCCACCAGACTGAGTGCCAATCCCACAACCAGCCCACCAGACTGAGTGCCAACCCAACTAGCCCACCAGACTGAGTGCCAACTTTACAACTAGCCCACCTCCAGACTGAGGCTAACCCACAACTAGCCCGCAAGCACCAGACTGAGTGCCAACTTCACAACTAGCCCACCAGATCGAGTGCCAATCCTACAACTAGCCCACCAGACTGAGTGCCACCTGTACAACTAGCCCACTCAGACTGAGTGCCAACCTACAACTAACCCAGCACCAGACTGAGTGCCAACCTACAACTAGTCCACAGACTGAGTGCCAACTCTGCTGAATTAGCCCACCAGACTGAGTGCCAACTCACAACTAGCCCACCAGACTGAGTGCCAACCTACAACTAGCCCACCAGACTGAGTGCCAACCTGCCAACTAACCCACCAGACTGAGTGCCAACCTACAACTAACCCACCAGACTGAGTGCCAACCTGCCAACCAGCCCACCAGACTGAGTGCCAACTCACAACTAGCCTCCACCAGACTGAGTGCCAACCTGGCCAACTAGTCCACCAGACTGAGTGCCAACCTACAACTAGCCCACCAGACTGAGTGCCAACCTCACAACTAACCCACCCAGACTGATGCCAACTCACAACTAGCTCCACACCAGACTGAGTGCGCCAACCCACAACTAGTCCACCAGACTGAGTGCCAACCTACAACTAGTCCACCAGACTGAGTGCCAACCTACAACTAGCCCACCAGACTGAGTGCCAACCCAACTAACCCACCAGACTGAGTGCCAACTCACAACCAGCTCCACCAGACTGAGTGCCAACTCGGCCAACTAGCCCAGAACAGACTGAGTGCTACAACCTACAACTAGCCCACCAGACTGAGTGCCAACTCCACAACTAACCCACCAGACTGAGTGTGCCAATCCCACAACTAGCCCACCAGACTGAGTGCCAACCTACAACTAACCCACCAGACTGAGTGCCAACCTGCCAACTAGCCCACTGCGGACTGAGTGCCAAATCCTGCCAACTAGTCCACCAGACTGAGTGCCAACTCACAACTAACCCACCAGACTGAGTGCCAACTCCACAACTAGTCCACCAGACCGAGTGCCAACCTGCCAACTAGTCCACCTGCACTGAGGCCAACCCCAACTAACCCACCAGACTGGAGTGTGCCAAATCTACACCAACCTGCACCAGACTGAGGCCAACCTACAACTAACCCACCAGACTGAGGCCAACTCAGCAACTAACCCACCAGACTGGAGTGCCAAACCCACAATCCAGCCCAATTGCACTGAGTGCCAACCCACAACTAGTTCTGCACTAGACTGAGTGCCAATTTACAACTAGCCCACCAGACTTGAGTGCCAACCCCACAACTAACCCACCAGACTTGAGTGCCAATCCCACAAATAGCCCGCACCAGACTGAGTACAAACTCACAACCACCAGACTGAGTGCCAACCTGCTAATCAGGCCCACCAGACTGAGTGCCAAACCCTACAACTAGCCCACCAGACTGAGTACCAACCCCACAACCAGCCCACCAGGACTGAGTGCCAACCTACAACTAGTCCACTCAGACTGAGTGCCAACTCCAACTAGCCCACCAGACTGAGTGCCAAACCTTGGCTAAATAGCCCACCAGACTGAGTGCCAACCTACAACCAGTCCTTACACCAGACTGAGTGCCAACTCTACAACTAGCCCACCAGACTGAGTGCCAAACCCACAACCAGCCCACCAGACTGGAGTGCCAACTCACAACCAACCCACCAGACTGAGTGCCAACCCACAACAGCCCACCAGACTGAGGCCACCTGGCTAACTAGCCCACCAGACTGAGTGCCAACCTACAACCAGGCCCACCAGACTGAGTGCCAACTCTACAACTAGCCCCACTCAGACTGAGTGGCCAACCCACAACTAGCCCACCAGACTGAGTGCCAACCTGCCAACTAGCCCACCAGATCACTGAGTGCCAACCTACAACTAGGGCACCAGACTGAGTGGCAATTTGGGAATTAGCCCACCAGACTGAGTGCCAACTCACAACTAGCCCACTGTGACTGAGTGCTAACTTCTACAACTAGCCCAGCACTAGACTGAGTGCCAACTCTACAAATTCAGCCTCACCAGACTGAGTGCCAACCTACAACTAACCCATCAGACTGAGTGCCAACTCACAACTAGCCCACCAGACTGAAAGCAACTGCCAACTAGCCCACCAGACTGAGTGCTAACTCCACACCAGCCCACCAGACTGAGTGCCAACCTACAACCAACCCAGGTACCCGACTGAGTGCCAACTCACAACTAGCCCACCAGGACTGGAGTGCCAACTTCCACAACCAGCCCACCAGACTGAGTGCCAACTCCACAACTAGCCCACCAGACTGAGTGCCAACCTGCCAACTAACCCACCAGACTGAGTGCCAACCTACAACTAACTCCACCAGACTGAGTACAACTTGCCAACTAGCCCACCAGACTGAGTGCCAACTCTACAACTAGCCCACCAGACTGAGTGCCAAACCTACAACTTAACCCACCAGACTGAGTGCCAACCTGCCAACTAGCCTGTACCAGACTGGAGTGCCAATCCCACAACTAGGCCCACCAGACTGAGTGCCAACCTACAACTAACCCACCTGACTACAGAGGCTAATCCCCACAACTAGGCCTACCAGACTGAGGCAACTCACAACTAACCCACCAGACTGAGTGCCAAATCTTACAACTAGCCCACCAGACTGAGTGCCAACCCACAATTCAGCCCACCAGACTGAGTGCCAACTCACAACTAACCCACCAGACTGAGTGCGCCAATTTGCCAACTAGCCCAGTTTGACTGGAGTGCAAGCAACCTACAACTAGCCCACCAGACTGAGCTAACCTACAACTAACCCACCAGACTGAGTGCCAACTCTCACACCAGAGCCCACCAGACTGGAAAGCAACCTACAACTAACCCACCAGACTGAGTGCTAACCTACAACTAGAAATGCACCAGACTGAGTGCCAACCTACAACTAAATTCACCAGACTGAGTGCTAACTCTACAACTAGCCCACCAGACTGAGTGCCAACTCACAACTAGCCCACCAGACTGAAAGTGCCAACTTACAACTAACCCCACTCAGACTGAAAGTGCCAACTCTACAACTAGGCCCACCAGACTGAGTGCCAACTCTGCTAACTAGCCCACCAGATTGAGTGCCAACTCTGCCAATTAGCCCACCAGACTGAGTGCCAACCCAAATTGTAGGCCCAGCAATTGTGACTGAGTGCCAACTCACAACTAGCCACCAGACTGAGTGCCAACTCTACAACCAGCCCACCAGACTGAGTGCCAACTCCAACTAGCCCACCAGACTGAGTGCCAACCCCACAACTAGCCCACCAGAGACTGAGTGCCAACTTACAACTAGCCCACCAGACTGAGTGCCAACCTACAACTAGCCCACCAGACTGAGTGCCAACTCATTAACCAGCCCACTGCACTGAAGTGCCAACCCACAACCAGCCCACCAGACTGAGTGCCAACTCTGCCAACTAACCTGCACTAGACTGGAGTGCCAACTCTACAACTAGCCCACCAGACTGAGTGCCAACTTCCACAACTAGCTCACCAGACTGAGGGCAACCTGCCAACTAGCCGCCCACCAGACTGAGTGCCAACCTACAACTAACCCACCGTGACTGAGTGCCAACTCTGCAAACTAGGCCTGCACCAGACTGAGGCCAACCTACAACTAACCCACCAGACTGAGTGCCAACCACAACTAGCCCACCAGACTGAGTGCACACCTACAACTAACCCACCAGACTGAGTGCCAACTCTGGTTAACCAGGCCCAACTGTGACTGAGTGCCAACTTACAACTAGCCCACCAGACTGAGTGCCAACCACAACCAGCCCACCAGACTGAGTGCCAACCCCAACCAGCCCACCAGACTAGGAGTGCCAACTCACAACTGCACCAGACTTGAGTGCCACCAACTAGTCAATGGCCCAATGGGTACCAGACTGAGTGCCACCATAACCAGCCCAGCACCAGACTGAGTGCCAACCTACAACCAACCCACCAGACTGAGTGCCAACCTACAACTAGCCCAGCACCAGACTGAGTGCCAACCTGCCAACCAGCCCACCAGACTGAGTGCCACCTATTAACTAGCCCACCGACTGAGTGCCAACCCACAACCAGCCCACCAGACTGAGTGCCAACCCACAACCAACCCACCAGACTGAGTGCCAACTCAGCTAACTAGCCCACCAGACTGAGTGCCAACCCACAACCAGGCCCACCAGACTGAGTGCCAACTCTACAACTAGCCCACCAGACTGAGTGCCAATCCCAACTAGCCCACCAGACTGAGTGCCAACCTACAACTAACCCACCAGACTGAGTGCGCCAACTCATTAACTAACCCACCAGACTGAGTGCCAACCTACAACTAGGCCCACTCAGACTGAGTGCCAACTCTACACCAGCCCACCAGACTGAGTGCCAACTCCCACAACTAGCCCACCAGACTGAGTGCCACAACTCCACAACTAGCCCACCAGACTGAGTGCCAACCTACAACTAGCCCACCAGACTGAGTGCCAACCTTGCTGAACCAGCCCACCAGACTGAGTGCCACCTACAACTAGCCCACCAGACTGAGTGCCAACCCAGCTAGCCCACCACACTGAGTGCCAACTCACAACTAGTCCACCAGACTGAGTGCCAACCCACAACTAGCCCACCACACTGAGTGCCACCTACAACTAGTCCACCAGACTGAGTGCCAACCTACAACTAGCCCACCAGACTGAGAGTGCCAATCACAACTAGCCTACACCAGACTGAGTGCCAACCTACAACCAACCCCACCAGACTGAGTGCCAACCTGCAACTAGCGTCCACCAGACTGAGTGCCAACTCACAAATCCAGCCCACCAGACTGAGTGCCAACTTCACAACTAACCCACCAGACTGAGTGCCAACCTCAACTAGTCCACCAGACTGAGTGCCAACTCCACAACTAGCCCACCAGACTGAGCCAAACCCACAACCAGCCCACCAGACTGAGTGCCAACTCACAACTAGCCCACCAGACTGAAAGTGCCAACCTACAACTAGCCCACCAGACTGAGTGCCAACTTGCCAACTAGCCCACCAGACTGAGTACAACCTGCACAACTAGCCACCAGATCGAGTGCCAACTCTACAAACTAGTCCACACCAGACTGAGTGCCAACCTGCCAACTAGCCCACCAGACTGAGTGCCAACCTACAACTAGCCCACCAGACTGAGTGCCACCTACAACTAGCCCACCAGACTGAGTGCCAATCCCACAACTAGCCCACCAGACTGAAAGTGCCAACCTACAACTAGCCCACCAGACTGAGTGCCAACCTACAACTAGCCCACCACACTGAGTGCCAACCCAACTAGTCCACACCACAGACTGAGTGCCAACTCCACAACTAGCCCAAGCACCAGACTGAGTGCCAACCTACAACCAGTCCAAGCACCAGACTGAGTGCCAACCCACAACCAGCCCACCAACTTTATAACCAAACTTCAGCAACTAACCCACCAGACTGAGTGCCAACTCTACAACTAGCCCACTGTAGACTGAGTGCCAACTCTACAACTAGCCCACCAGACTGAGTGCCAACTCTGGCTAACTAGCCCACCAGACTGAGTGCCAACCTACAACTAGTCCACCAGACTGGAGTGCCAACCTACAACTATTCCACCAGACTGAGGCCAACCCACAACTAGCTCACCAGACTGGAGTGCTAACTCCACAACTAGCCCACCAGACTGAAAGTGCCAACCCACAGCTAGCCTCCACCAGACTGAGTGCCAACCTACAACTAGTCCACATCAGACTGAGTGCCAACCACAACTAGTCCACCAGATCGGAGTGCCAACCTACAGCTAGCCCAGCACCAGACTGAGTGCCAACCCACAACCAGCCCACCAGACTGAGTGCCAATCCCACAACTAGCCCACCAGACTGAGTGCCAACCTACAACTAACCCACCAGACTGAGTGCCAACTCACAACTAGCCCACCAGACTGAGTGCCAACTCACAACTAGCCCACCAGACTGAGTGCCAACCTACAACTAACCCACCAGACTGGAGTGCCAACCTGCCAACTAACCCAACTAGACTGAGTGCCAACCCCACAACCAACCCACCAGACTGAGTGCCAACCTACAACTAGCCCACCAGACCGAGTGCCAACTCACAACTAGCCCACCAGACTGAGTGCCAACCTACAACCAGCCCACCAGACTGAGTGCCAACCTACAACTAACCCAGCACCAGACTGAGTGCCAACCCACAACCAACCCACCAGACTGAGTGCCAATCCTGCCAACTAGCCCACTCAGACTGAGTGCCAATTTACAACTAGAAGCCCAATTGTAGACTGAGTGCCAACTCACAACCAGCCCACCAGACTGAGTGCCAACCTGCCAACTAACCCACCAGACTGAGTGCCAACTCCACAACTAGCCCACCAGACTGAGTGCCAACCTACAACCAGCCTGGGCACCAGACTGAGTGCCAATCCTGCCAACTAGCCCACCAGACTGAGTGCCAACCCCTGTACAACCAGCCCACCAGACTGAGTGCCAACCTGCCAACTAGCCTGCACCAGACTGAGCAATCCCACAACTAGTCCACCAGACTGAGTTAAACCACAACTAGCCCACCACTGAGGCTAACTCATTAACCAGCCCACCAGAGACTGAGTGCCAACCTACAACTATCTACACCAGACTGAGTGCCAACCTACAACTAAATCCACCAGACTGAGTGCCAACTCTACACCAGCCTACACCAGACTGAGTGCCAACCCAACCAGCCCCTGCACCAGACTGAGTGCCAACTCATTAACTAACCCACCAGACTGAGTGCCAACCTACAACTAGCCCACCAGACTGAGGCCAATCCTGCCAACCAAATCTCCACCAGACTGAGTGCCAACCTACAACTAACCCACCAGACTGAGTGCCAACCTACAACTAGCCCAAGTGGCACCAGACTGAGGCCAACCCCAGTACAACCAGCCTCACCAGACTGAGTGCCAACTCAACTAGCCCAGGCAATCTTCAGACTGAGTGCCAACCACAACTAACCCACCAGACTGAGTGCCAATCACAACTAGCCCACCAGACTGAGTGCCAACCTGCCAACTAGTCCACCAGACTGAGTGCCAACTCCCCACAACTAGCCCACCAGACTGAGTGCCACCTACAACTAGCCCACCAGACTGAGTGCCAACCTACAATCCAGCCCACCAGACTGAGTGCCAACCAACTAGCCCACCAGACTGAGTGCCAATCACAACTAGCCCACCAGACTGAGTGCCAACCTACAATTAGCCCACCAGACTGAGTGCCAACTCCACAACTAGCCCACCAGACTGAGTGCCACCCAACTAGCCCACCAGACTGAGTGCCAACTCCACAACTAGGCCCACCAGACTGAGTGCCAAACCCCACAACTAGCCCACCAGACTGAGTGCCAACTCACAACTAGCCCAAGACCAGACTGAAAGTGCCAACTCCACAACTAGCCCACCAGACTGAGTGCCAACCTACAACTAGCCCACCAGAGACTGAGTGCCAACCTACAACTAGTCCACCAGACTGAGTGCCAACCTCCACAACTAGCCCACCGACTGAGTGCCAACCTACAACTAGTCCAAGCACCAGACCGAGTGCCAACTCACAACTAGCCGCCCACCAGACTGAGTGCCAACCTACAACTAGCCCACCACACCACCGAGTGCCAACCCACAGCTAGCCCACCAGACTGAGTGCCAACCTACAACTAGTCCACTTCAGGACTGAGTGCCAACCTGGCTGGCCAACCTGCACCAGACTGAGTGCCAACTCTGCCAACCAGTCCACCAGACTGAGTGCCAACCTACAACTAGTCCACACCAGACTGAGTGCCAACCTACAACTAGTCCACCAGACTGAGTGCCAACCTACAATTAGCCCACCAGACTGAGTGCCAACCTACAACTAGCCCACCAGACTGAGTGCCAACCTACAACTAGTCCACCAGACTGAGTGCCAACTCACAACTAGCCCACCAGACTGGAGTGCCAACCTACAGCCAGCCCACCACACTGGAGTGCCAACTCACAACTAGCCCACCAGACTGAGTGCCAACCTACAACTAGCCCACAGACTGAGTGCCAAATCACAGCTAGCCCACCACACTGAGTGCCAACTCACAACTAAGGCACTCAGACTGAGTGCCAACCCACAACTAGCCCACCAGACTGAGTGCCAACCTACAGCCAGGCCCACCACACTGGAGTGCCAACCCACAACTAGCCCACCAGACTGAGTGCCAACTCACAACTAGTCCACACCAGACTGAGTGCCAACCTACAACCAGCCCACCAGACTGAGTGCCAACCTACACCAGCCCACCACACTGAGTGCCAACCTGCCAGCCAGCCCACCACACTGAGTGCCAACTCCACAACTAGCCCACCAGACTGAGTGCCAATCACAACTAGGCCCACCAGACTGAGTGCCAACCTGCCAAATTAGCCCACCAGACTGAGTGCCAACCCACAACTAGCCCACCAGACTGAGTGCCAACTCTACAACTAGTCCACCAGACTGAGTGCCAACTCATTAACTAGGCCTACACCAGACTGAGTGCCAACCCACAGCTAGCCCACCAGACTGAGTGCCAACTCCTACAACTAGCCTAAGCACCAGACTGAGTGCCAAACTCACAACTAACCCAGCACCAGACTGAGTGCCAACTCACAACTAGCCCACCAGACTGAGTGCCAACCTTACAACTAGCCACACCAGACTGAGTGCCAACCTACAACTAACCCACCAGACTGAGTGCCACCTACAACTAACCCACCAGACTGAGTGCCAACCTACAACTAGCCCACCAGGACTGGAGTGCCAACCCACAACTAGCCCACCAGACCGAGTGCCAACCCACAACTAGCCCACCAGACTGAGTGCCAACTCACAACTAGCCTGGCACCAGACTGAGTGCTGCCAACCTACAACTAGCCCACTGGTAGACTGAGTGCCAACCTACAACTAGGCCCACCAGATCAGAGTGCCAACCCACAACTAGCCCAATAGACTGAGTGCCAACTTCCACACCAGCCCACTAGACTGAGTGCCAATTCACAACTAACCCACCAGACTGAGGCCAACCCACAACTAGCCCACCAGACTGAGTGCCAACCTACCAGCGTCCCTCACACACACACAGACAGGCAGACAGACACACAGACAGACAGACACACAGACAGACTGAATCTAAAGCTCCAATCTTGGGTTTTACTCTCAGGCTAGAGCTCGGTGGGGAGGGAGGGAGAGGAGGGAGGGAGAGGGAGGAGGGAGAGGAGGGAGGGAGGGAGGAGGAGGATACGTCATCAAGACAATGACAACGACAATCAGTGAGAGTGGCTGCATTGTAAGTGTTCTTGGGGAGGAGAGGGAGGGAGAAAGGAAAGGGGGTGAGAGAGGGAGAAGAAGAGGGGTAGGAGGGGAGAAGGAAGATATAGGAAGGAATTCGAGAAGAGGAAGGATATTAGGAGGGAGGTGTGACAGTGGTCAGGTTACTGGTCTTGGCAGTCAATGGTCATAAGGTTCGAATCTCTACTACGAGGTCACTGTGTATGTTGATAGTTTGTGGGTTGGGTTGGTTGGTTGGTTGGGTTGGTCGGGTTAGGTTGGGTTGGGTTAGGTTGGGTTAGGTCGAATCGGGTGGGTTAGGTCGGGTTGGGTCGGGTTGGGTTGGGTTGGGTTAGGTTGGGTCGGGTCAGGGTCGGGTCGGGTTAGGTCGGGTCAGGTTGGTTGACAGGAGTGTGCAGGTAGACGTTGTGTGATAATTAACTTGTGACCCATGACACACCCCTGGGCTGACCTTAATGTTGTTGATGCACAAATATAATGAGGCTTCATCCAGCCAGGCTTCATCAACCAAGGCTTCATCCTACCGAGGTTTCATCCTACGGCTTCAATATCGAGGCATCATCCTACCAAGGTTTCAATATCAGGGCTTCATCCTGCAAGGCTTCATCCTACCAAGGCTTCAATATCAAGGCTTCATCCTACCAGGCTTCAATATCAAGGCTTCATCCTACAGGCTTCAATATCGAGGCTTCATCCTGCAAGGCTTCAATATCAGGGCTTCATCCTCAAGGCTTCAATATCAAGGCTTCATACCAAGGCTTCAATATCAAGGTTTCCATCCTACAAGGCTTCAATAGCAAGGCTTCATCCTAGGTTTCAATATCAGGCTTCATCCTACAGGCTTCATCCTACCAAGGCTTCATCCTGCAAGGCTTCATCCTACCAGGCTTCAATATCAAGGCTTCATCTCTACAAGGCTTCAATATCAAGGCTTCATCCTACCAGGCTTCAATATCGAGGCTTCATCTACCGGCTTCAATATCAAGGCTTCATCCACCCCAGGTGTAACAATCTTGGTGTGGGCGCAGGTCATCACTTTTGGCTGGAGGAGATTAGTGGTGATATTTTTTTACCTGTTGGCGAGCCAGTAGATTAATCACGATATTCTGGCCGGAGTGAAGATCCTGGAATATTCCTCTTATATTTGTGGTGAAGATCTGGATCTCTCTTAATATTTAAAGATCCCGGAATATTCTATTATATTTCCGGTGTGGTGAAGATCCTGGACTATCACTCTAATATTTCCAGTGTGGTGAAGATCCTGGAATATTCTCTTAATATTTCCAGTGTGGTGAAGATCTCTGAATATCACTCTTAATATTTCCAGTGTGGTGAAGATCCTGGACTATCACTCTTAATATTTCCAGTGTGGTGAAGATCCTGGAATATCACTCTTAATATTTCCAGTGTGGTGAAGATCCTGGAATATTCCTCTTAATATTTCCAGTGTGGTGAAGATCCTGGAATATCACTCTTAATATTTCCAGTGTGGTGAAGATCCTGGAATATTCCTATTAATATTTCCAGTGTGGTGAAGATCCTGGACTATCACTCTTAATATTTCCAGTGTGGTGAAGATCCTGGAATATTCCTCTTAATATTTCCAGTTTGGTGAAGATCCTGGAATATTCCTCTTAATATTTCCAGTGTGGTGAAGATCCTGAATATCACTAATATTTCAGTGTGGTGAAGATCAGATATTCCTCTTAATACTTCAGTTTGGTGAAGATTATGCAGAAGGCCGGACGGGCACCCTTATCTAAGATACACAAGCGCTTCCGTGACGCCTGCTGGACCTTTCCTCCGGCTCCTGACGGGGCACGATGATCCTCCCCATACTGGCCAGATATTATGTAAATAATATTGATAATGTGTTAAAGGAATATCCTTCTTATTGTTTTGTGTATAATTTTTATACTGTATATACTTGTCACACTTGCCAGATGCTTCTGGTGTCATTGTACAGGGGTACCTAGTGACAGCACTAGGATCCCGCTTCCTCTATCAAGGAATAAACAATTGAAATTGAGAAGTGAATTGATCATAGAATATTACGATAAGGACAGACAGACGGACAGATATGGACGGACAGTCAGTGGGAAGTTATGACTCTACATACTACACACACACACACACATACACACACACCAAACCGCCCTTCAGGATTTATGAAAAGTCTCATTTCAAACATATGCATCAACCATACCAAGACCATGGTTATGCACATCAACCTCTCCTCCGACGTTGTCCCCCCTTCCATTACTTTTGGTCCCAACACCTCCAGGTTGTAGATTCCAGCTCCTCGGCGTCTATAGACAACAAACTAAATTGGAAACCACACGTCAGTGAAGTTGTCAAATCCTCCAGTTTCCGTCCACCTCCTCCGCCGACTCAGTCCCTCGGAGTTCCTGCACCCAGCTCCTCAGTGTTTACTCAACATTCATACTTCCCAAGATCACTATGCCTCCCCTACCTGGTCTTCCTCCTAAATGCCACCAGACACCTAGAAAAAAGTGCAAAGAGGGCATGCAAGATTATTCTCTCCCCTTCCTACCCACATATCAAGAAGCGCTCAACACACTGACCTCTCGGCTCTCACTGACCATCAACCTCATCTGCAAATTGAAAGCTTCTGCACAACCTCGACACCGGATCCTACTACCTGAGATCCCTCGCCTGAGAATTGCTGTTTCGACACCACAACCGCATCCAGCCCATACGAGACGAACCAGTCGCTATAAGAACAGCCCAGTCCCAACCATTGTAAATATCAATAACGTGTAATCAACCAGTGTATTCACTCCCAGTATACTCTTCTTGCACTGTCACTATGTTGAAGTGCACAGTTGACTCTCCCCTAGTTATTATATATCATATTTGTAACACTTAATTTACTTGTATATTATTTGTCAATCAAGTGAGCCATTCATACGTAACTGTATATTTTCACACACACACACACACACACACACACACACACACACACACCACACACACACACGTGCACGTTGTTGTACCTGCGTATTAAACCCTCAGGTGAACAGAGTGTGAGAGTGAACAATGAACACCTATAATTACACACACACACACACACACACACACACACACACACACACACACACACACACACACACACACACACACACTATCAGTGCTCTTGTCTTTCCATTAATTATCATCAACACATTAACACATGAACAATAAAATATGGTCAATAGCTACCATTAACTGCGCCATAACCATCATTAACTTACAAAAACAAATGTAAAAGCAGGAACATTAACTTACAATAACAAAAATATAAACATGATCTTTAATTAACAAAAACAACAAAATATATAAAAAACAACAATAAAATTAAAAACAGCAAAACAAACACAAACTCCTTAATCCTTGCTACAGTCCATAGAAAATCCTTAGCTGAGGAATTATAGCTTTACTCACACCTCACTTACAGCTATATGTTTCTAAGGGCTAAAAGTATAAGTGAACCGGACCTTAGTTTAAGTATCTGTAATGGTGGTTGGGGTCATTAAGCCATTAGTTGTGTCGGTCAGTCAAAGGTGTTTCGATTTGGCTAGTTGATGGTGTGTGTGTGTGTGTGTACCATGTGTGTGTGTGTAATTGTGGTCGTGGTAATGATCAGATTGTGGTAGTTGTGGTGGTAGTGAGGACGCAGGAGATAGTTGTTGTGAAGGTCGGTATATATACAGTTATAATAAGTATCTAATATTTTATGGGTGTCTTTAATTAACAATCAGGTGTGCAATAACCAGGTGTCATGGAGGCAGGTGTCATGGTGGGGGGTCAGGTGTCATGGTGGAGGTCAGGTGTCGTGAGGGGGCAGGTGTTGTGGTGGGGGGCAGGTGTCATGGTGTGAGGGGCAGATGTCATGGTGGGGGGCAGGTGTCATGGTGGGGGCAGGTGTCATGGTGGGGGGGCAGGTGTCATGGTGGGGGTCAGGGGGTGTCGTGAGGGGGCAGGTGTCATGGTGGGGCAGGTGTCATGGTGTGAGGGCAGTCGTAATTGGGGGGGGCAGGTGTCATGGTGGGGGCAGGTGTCATGGTGGGGGGGGAGTGTCATGGTGGGAGGCAGGCGTCATGGTGGGGCAGGTGTCATGGTGGGGGCAGGTCATGATGGGGGGCAGGCGTCGTGGTGGGAGGCAGGTGTCATGGTGGGGCAGGCGTCATGGTGGGGGGGGTCGGGGTGGGGCAGTGGGTGTGGGGGGGCAGGGTGTCATGGTGGGGGGCAGGCGTCATGGTGGGGGGCGAGCAGGGGGCGGTGGTGTCATGGTGGGGGGCAGGTGCTGGTGATGGGGGGGCAGGCGTCTGGGGGGGTGTATGGTGGGGGGGCAGGTGTCATGTGGTGGGGGGAGGTCAGTGGGGGGGGAGGCGTCATGGTGGGGGCAGGTATCATGGTGGGGCATGTCATGGTGGGGGGCAGGTGTCATGGTGGGGCAGGCGCCTGGTGGGGGCAGGCGTCATGGTGGGGGGGGCAGGTGTCGTGTTGAGGGGGCAGGCCAGGTGAGGGGGTGGTGCGTGGGAGGGGCAGGCGTCATGGTGGGGGCAGGCGTCATGGTGGGGGGCAGGTGTTGTGGTGAGGGGCAGGCGTCATGGTGAGGGGCAGGCGTCATAGTGTTGTAGAGGTAGGTGTCTGTGGGGGGCAGATGTGAGGGGCAGGTGTTGTGGTGACGGGCAGGTGTCAGCAGGCGGCAGGCGTGGGGATGGCAAGTGCCGGAGGGCAAGTGTGGGACTGTAGGGGAGGCAGGTGTTGGGGGCAGGTGTTGTGGGGGGCGGCATGTCGGGGAGTTTCTGGAGGGGCATGTGTCGGGGGGCACAGGACACTCGAGAGAGGATCTCCTGCTGACACACTCCGCGACGAGGCCATGGGGAGGGAGAGAGAGAAGGAGGTGGATGGTCTTCACACCTCCAAATTGCACAACGGCAGTTTCTATTCTCTTCAACACAATTATTATTATGCTTTTAGGAGAGACACTATTCAGCAGAGGTAGGTGTAGGGAGGAGGGGAGGATGGGAGGATTTAGAGGAGGGAGAGAGTGAACTTGCAGGCACTCCTTCCCTCCTCCTGTTTCTGCGCTATTGTTCCGGGTGTGTGGTCCATTGTCGGTGCTGGAGTTGTGAAGGTTCCTCACGAGCCAGCACTCTCCGTTGTGTCGCTTTTCCCTGCTAAAATTCACTTACTTTGCTGCCCGCCCGACCACAAAATGGAAATTGCAGCGATAACAAAATTTTGTCCTCCCTGTCGACACCTCCACGTATTGCTTTCGGTCATGCTGGCTGGCTGCCCTTGGTATTGAGAGGTATATTACTGAAGTGACACCCCTTGTTTCATCTCCCTCTCCTACCCTCCTAGTTCTCTGTCTGTCTCTCCCTCCCTTTTCTCCCTCTCCACCCTGTCCCACCTACCCTCCCACCCTCCTCCCTCCCTGTCTCTCCCTCTTCTCTGCCTCTCTCTCATTCTCCTCTCTCCTGCCAATTCTACCTCTCTCTACCCGCCCTCTCTCCTTTCTCCTCACCCTCCTTATCGAGGTCTCATTTTAAAACAGTTGGACGATCGGGTTTGATGGCGCCGCAGTCTTTTTTTTTGTTATATCGAATTAATTCTGTTTACGGAATGTCTCTGTTAACTGGCAGGTGTGTTTGTATGGCTACACACACACACACACACACACACACACACACACACACACACATTTCGATAAAAACTTATGTATCTTTGTTAATACAGACACTTATTACCTTCCTTAGTCTCAAAACCTCGTAAATAAATGTCTTCCTAACTTATATAAATGATACCTAATTGACGGTCATATTGATGGCATCAAAATGAGAGCTGAGACTGACTATAACTGCACGAGTCTTTAGGTGTGAGTTAAGGAATTAAGATTTCCAGTTGGTGGTTCTTTTGAGACTAAGGCTATAACACCGAGTTGGTAGGTCTGAGTCTCCACAGACCAGGGAGGCCACAAGACCCAGGTATGGGAGGCCACAAGACTCAGATATGGAGGCCACAAGGATCCAGGTATGGAGGCCACAAGACCCAGGGGAGGCCAGACAGTTCCTGTCAGTAATATGTGTTCAATATGCTACAAGGAGAGCGTCAGGAACTCTGCAGGAGCTGTCAGACATGGTATCACTCTTATGTCCCTGTCACTTCAGTGAGTTTAATTATTGCCTACTGTTGCATCATCACCGACCTCCACCTGCGGTCTGGTAGTGGTCTCCTCGTCACAACAGATCTCAGGTAGTGGTCTCCTCGTCACAACAGGTCATCAGGTAGTGGATGCTCCCTCGTCACAACAGGTCTGCAGGTAGTGGTCTCCTCGTTACAACAGGTCTGCAGGTAGTGGTCTCCCCGTCTGGCAGGTCTCCAGGTAGTGGTCTCCTCGTCCGGGACAGGTCTGCAGGTAGTGGTCTCCCCGTCAGGACAGGTCTCCAGGTGGTGGTCTCCTCGTCACCACAGGTCTCCGGGTAGTGGTCTCCTCGTCACCACAGGTCTCAGGTAGTG
>NW_024754253.1:0-12556 GCF_018991925.1 Homarus americanus | reverse complement strand
ATATTGGTTACCATCTTTGAGTCATATAATTAGTTAGCTACATAGTGTTAATTATTTAGTTAAATAGGAAAAAATAATCTACTAGCGTGTGTTGTGACCAAAATAAATCAACATTGTATTTACTTTCTCCTCCAGGGGGCACTAAGTCTAGAACAATGACACAATTGACATCTACATAAAGTGACTGACCAAGGGTAGATATTGGCTACCTTTTGTGTTACTTTGAGGTCGTAAGAACACACAGAGCTGCTCTTAAGGATGTTTACCAATACACCTCAACCAGTTTCTCATTCACAAAAGTCAAACAATAAATCTGGTTCAAAAGCTACACCGTAAATTTTATTAGAATACAATAATCAATTACTGTATTATTGCATTGAGGCGAATAGTCTTATGGTGTTAAGATGTGTTCTTAAGCCACGAAGGTAAACAAAAGGTATTCAATATCTGCCTTGGTTGAAGATGATCTGTAGACGTTAGCAAGTCCTCCTCCTCCTGGTCTCGAGTAAGGTAAAGAAGGCCTCACCTGACCAAAATTGTTAATTAAGATAGATTACATGAAGATTAACCCTCCCAGCTTATTTCAACTAATGATTAACCTAACGCTACATGGGAAGTTAAGTTAGGTTAGATTAAGTTAGGTTAGGTTAGGGTAGGGTAGGGTAGGGTAGGGTAGGGTAGGGTAGAGTAGGTCAGGTCAGGTCAGGTCAGGTCAGGTCAGGTCAGGTCAGGCAGTGCCAGTGTAGTTAATCTTGAGGTTAAATAAACTAGAGGCTAATCTTCACATGAGCCACTAAGACACTTTGACGGAGGCGGTTACGTACAACAGGAAAGCTCTGATAACATAAAATGTACAGTATATACCGTTTAAGTTGCGTCAGCAGCTCTATACACCACTTATTGACCTACTCATTCACTGCCGTAGAAATATTTACTTCTAACAGGTTTCTATATGGTTCTCAGTCATTATAATACGACCTTGTAAAATCAAATGATCTAAATTAAACTAAACTTATCCAAATTAAACTTATTAGCTAACAAATCCTTCTAAAACACGATATATGTAAATCAAAAGTTCTAAATTCAACTTAACTTATCGTAATATAACTTATATAACAACCATTTTAATTAAACCTAACCTAAACACCTCAAGTGCCACAAACAGAAGGAAAAAACACCTTTAATATTATCGTGTAAGAAGCCCCTGTAACCCACTAACTCAAGGTAATGCATCTATATCAATCTACCTGCGTCGGAAGCTCTATACGTGACTATGATCGTTACCCACTGCTGGAGAACATTTGTACTTCGATAATTACCCCTGGAGAAACAATGCACCAATTTACGATTTATTTATTTTATTTTTCATTTATTTTTTATTCTTGGTCCATACTGTAAACACCGCCCGCTTGTGAGTCCCGTCAGCCATTTTGTTCTAACTTTCGGGGATTCTAAATTAAACTATAAATAAATAAATAAATAAATAAATAAATAAAACAAGCATCTTTTGTTTTTCTAACCCATGAGCTGTGAGTCTTCATTATATACTTCAACATTACTGTAAACTAAGGCTAGAGAGGGTGTGTACAGTACTAGTGGAGCCAAGACGAGAAGGTATTTCAAATCCCTAAAGGGTTTTACAAGTGGAGAGTCTTACAAGTGGAGGGTCTTACAGGTGGAGGGTCTTACAAGTGGATGGTCTTACAGGTGGAGGATTTTAATAAGGATAAATACAGCAAGTCTTACAGTTGAATCAGCCAAGTCGAGGAAAACTTTTAAGAGTCATGTAACTTCTACCTGATGTTACCTGTAATCAAGCTAAGGTATATGTAAGAAGAATATTATATCGTTACTATCCATTCCTCTTCCACTATCCTGCGAGGTGGTGTATTAATAGGCACAGATACTCATGATAAAGAAGGAATAAAGAGAAAGACGCAAGATACCTATAAAATGCGACAGAATATACCTACACATGCGTAATCCTAACCCATCCCAACACAACCCAACCCTATCCTACCCTCAGCTTCACCACATTACACAAAGTCATTCTTGGTATCAGAGTGACGCATAAACACCCTGTATCGCCTAAGACACATTTGAATCGGATGGTTCGTTGACGGTTTTATTTCTTCGGTATAAACCAGTGAAGCAATTAGTTCGTGGGAACAGCGAGTCAAAATATTTCACATCAGCTTCGTTTACGACCTCCAGCTGATATTTACTTCTGTTGTCTATATCAATCACATTTTATAATGAAAACAAAAATATGGTTAGTTACTTATAAATGAAAATAAATCATACTTAGATACTTAGGAGTGGGGAAAAAAGATACTTAAGATACTTAAAAATGAAAACACTCTTTGTTACTTAAATTAGGACAAAATAAACGGACATAAAGATTTAACTATGAGCGGTGGATATTACGACATGTACCGGCTATCAATACAGAGGCGCTATTTAGCCGTGAAGTTCTCTCAGAAACCCAACAAGGCAATATGTGGTCACGTAAAATTTCAGGTTAATTTTTAACACCATCCGTCATTTTAAACCTTGGCACCTGTAGATTAAGAAAATATATGGTGATATTTTTTCTGATGGGATAAAGGTCGTATTTGTCCAGAGAAGTAAGAGAGGAAAAAATCACTTGAGAGGCATGACGCACAGAGTGTCTAAGGTGATAAAAGATCATATACTACCATTTGAGTTTTCAAATTAAGTTCATTACATAAAATATCAAACTCATAAAGATTACAAAAGAACAGAACACCATGAGCTCTCTACAGCTATTGTCAGCTGTCAATATGCTGATGTGCAGAAGCTACACAATGTTATTGGTGACTGTAATCCCAGGAAAATGATGCTCTTATAAACTTGGTAACTGGAGCTGTAATGCCAGAAAATGCCAAATATGACAATCTATGTGCATATGAAGTTGGAAGACAAAATTATGAAAATTTTGTCAAGGAACGTATCGTTGGTCCATTGAGCATCTGGGAAAAGCTGTCCAAGGTTAATCTACTGTCGTGAAAAGCAGCAAATAAGACTTCAACCATCAAATTGCTATCACAAGTTATAGAACTTAAGCAGGACATACAGTATATGCATCACAGAAGGGCAGCACTGTACATATCAAGTCACCAGACACTGATGTGTTTGGCATATTAAAGCAACCTCAACTTGGAGAAAATACAAGTATGATAACAGGAACTGGTGAGTGACGACACATTGGGCAGAGAGCCTTACAGGTTTCCATGCCTTCACAGGATCTGACTGCATTGGAAAATTTGTTGGCAAAGGAAAGAAAGCATGTTGGAGCACTTTGATGAAATCTAACACAAAAGTCCTAGATGCATTCAAGATGCTAAGTAGACCAAATGCCCTCCAGCAGACATGTACAGTATATTGGTCTAGAGGAATTTGTATTTAAGCTCTACTGTCCACGAATGACTTTCACTAAACTGTCAAAACTTAGATGGCATCTCTTCAAGATAACGCAGGCAGAAGCTGGAGAACTACCAGCGACTGCAGCAACTCTAAAGTATCATATATTGAGAGGAAGGTATCAAGCTCTTCTGTGGTCTTGTGATGCAGACAGTGAAATGCTTTCACAATTAGAGCAGTGCTGGAAGATTGACAATGACTGTTTCATACTAGTAATATCAGACCAACCACCAGCTCCAGAAGCAATCACAGAACTTGTTAAATGTGGATGTGGCGTCAGGAAATGTGGATCATTGTCATGTTCATACAGAAAGAATCAGAAAGAATAGCATGACATGCACCGAGATGTGTAACTGTCAAGCAGATGATGAGAAATGCCTAAACAAGGTGAAGGAATCTGTTGTACACAGAAGACTCTGATGACGAGGACTGAAGCAATGTCGTAAATAATAATTTGTGACTTGTATACACATGATGTATAACACTACAAACTTTTAATAAATATAAAACGGTGGTTCAAAGCTTTTCAGATAATGGTAATAAGTATATGTTTAATTTCCAGTATTTGTCTTTAGCAATTAATTTTACTTTCTGCAATCTCTTCTTTGCCAGAGACAGGATGGCATATATGAGCAGCCATGTTTGTAACACACTTAAGATATTATAACAGCATTCATAATATATTACGTTAAATTGTTAATGGAGTTAATGGTAATACGTCTGTGGTTCATTACGCCGCTCTTTGATAAAACTTCTTTAATGGCATTAAACTTAAAATAAACCGTTCAGAAAAAATTACACCACAGTTCCTTAACATAGTTTATAAGGATTATTACGATGTATGGTGTCAAAAATTAACATGAAATTTTTACGGGATTACTTAAGCTCCTACACTAAAACCTGCCGACCTAACCTAACCTTTTTTACCCACCTCCACCTACTTACCTAACCTGACATAATCTAACCAAACCTGACATAATCTAACCTAACCTGACATTATCTAACCTAACCTGATATAATCTAACCTAACCTGACATAATCTAACCTAACCTGACGTAATCTAACCTAACCTGACGTAATCTAACCTAACCTGACATAATCTAACCTAACCTGACATAATCTAACCTAACCTGACATAATCTAACCTAACCTGACATAATCTAACCTAACCTGACATAATCTAACCTAACCTGACGTAATCTAACCTAACCTGACATAATCGAACCTAACCTGACATAATCGAACCTAACCTCCCCGTCTGACATAAGCTAACCTAATCAAACCTAACTTTCCCACCTACCGACCGTAACCTATCTACTTATTACCTACCTAACCTAACTTAACTTAATCCAACCTGACGTAATCTAACCTAACCTATTGAAACTTAACTTAACCACCTACCTCATCTAACACCACTTTGTAATCTCTTTGCACTACCGCTCACAGGATGAGTATGGGGGCACAATAAACTAGCCTCTAACTGGCAAAATTAACAAAACTAACCTAACCTAACCCAACCTGACTTTACCTAACCTGATCTGATCTATCCAACTTAAACACCTTAGAAAATATAATAAAGCCGCTAGGTTAATTTAGGCTAAATATGGTTGATTCATATTTCGTTTTGACAGAAATTCCCGGCAAAATAACGTATCTATATTGAGAACCACCGCCATGTTGGTTCCACGTTAACAAGACACGGATACACTACAGAATAACCAGCGTTCGTTTAACCTCAATTACTACAGATTACTTTATAATCTTACTTCACAATCTTCACTACATCTCACTTCACAATCTTCACTACATCTCACTCCACAATCTTCACTACATCTCACTTCACAATCTTCGCTACATCTCACTTCACAATCTTCACTACATCTCACTTCACAATCTTCACTACATCTCACTTCACAATCTTCACTACATCTCACTTCACAATCTTTACCACATCGTACTTCACAATCTTTACCACTTCTTACTTCACAATCTTCACTACATCTCACTTCACAATCTTCACTACATCTCACTTCATAATCTTCACCACATCTCACTTCACAATCTTCACCACATCTCACTTCACACTCTTCACTACATCTCACTTCACAATCTTCACTACATCTCACTTCACAATCTTCACTGCATCTCACTTCACAATCTTCACTACATCTCACTTCACAATCTTCACTACATCTCACTTCACAATCTTCACTACATCTCACTTCACAATCTTCACTACATCTCACTTCAACTACATCTCACTTCAAAATCTTCACTACATCTCACTTCACAATCTTCACTACATCTCACTTCACAATCTTCACTACATCTCACTTCACAATCTTCACTACATCTCACTTCACAATCTTCACCACATCTCACTTCACAATCTTCACTACATCTCACTTCACAATCTTCACTACATCTCACTTCACAATCTTCCCTACATCTCACTTCACAATCTTCATCTCACTTCACAATCTTCACTACATCTCACTTCACAATCTTCACTACATCTCACTTCACAATCTTCACTACATCTCACTTCACAATCTTCACTACATCTCACTTCACAATCTTCACTACATCTCACTTCACAATCTTCACACATCTCACTTCACAATCTTCACTACATCTCACTTCACAATCTTCACTACATCTCACTTCACAATCTTCACTACATCTCACTTCACAATCTTCACTACATCTCTCACAATCTTCACTACATCACTTCACAATCTTCACTACATCTCACTTCACAATCTTCACTACACCTCACTTCACAATCTTCACTACATCTCACTTCACAATCTTCACTACATCTCACTTCACAATCTTCACTACATCTCACTTCACAATCTTCACTACATCTCACTTCACAATCTTCACTACACATCTTCACTACATCTCACTTCACATCTTCACTACATCTCACTTCACAATCTTCACTACATCTCACTTCACAATCTTCACTACATCTCACTTCACAATCTTCACTACATCTCACTTCACAATCTTCACTACATGTCACTTCACAATCTTCACTACATGTCACTTCACAATCTTTACTACATCTCACTTCACAATCTTCACTACATCTCACTTAACAATCTTCACTACACCTCACTTCACAATCTTCACTACATCTCACTTCACAATCTTCACTAACACCATCCTTCATCACTACATATAACAACATCCATCATCACTACTTATAACACCATCCATCATCATCACCACTACATATAACACTATCCATCATCACTACATATAACACGATCCATCATCACTACATATAACACCATCCACCATCACTACATATAGAACCATCCATCACGACATATAACACCATCCAACATCACTACATATACACCAACCATCATCACTACATATAATATCATCCATCATCACTACATATAACTCCATCCATCATCACTACATATGACACCATCCAGCATCACTACATATAACACCACCCATCATCACTACATATAACATCATGCATCATCAGTACATATAACACCATCCATCAACACTACATATAAAACCAACCTATCATCACTACATATAATATCATCCATCATCACTACATATAACACCATCCAACATCACTACATATAACACCACCCATCATCACTACATATTACATCATCCATCACTACATATAACTCTATCCATCATCACTACATATAACACCATCCAGCATCACTACATATAACACCAACCATCATCACTACATATAACATCATGCATCATCACTACATATAACACCATCCATCATCACTACATATAAAACCATCCTATCATCACTACGTATAACATCATCCATCATCACTACATATAACACCATCCATCACTACATATAGAACCATCCTATCATCACTACATATAATATCATCCATCATCACTACATATAACACCATCCAACATCACTACATATAACACCACCCATCATCACTTCATATAACATCATCCATCATCACTACGTATAACTCTATCCATCATCACTACATATAACACCATCCAGCATCACTACATATAACACCAACCATCATCACTACATATATCATCATGCATCATCACTATATATAACACCATCCATCATCACTACATATATTACCCTCCTATCATCACTACATATAACACCATCCATCATTACTACATATAACGCCATCCTTCATCACTACATATAACACCATCCATCATCACTACATATTATAACACCATCCATCATCTCTACAAACACCAGTCCTCAACACTATAGTGATAAACAGAGCTTCATTTTGTTGTCAATTTCTTGAAATTCCAACCTTATTAAACCGTAATTCTTTCTGTATGGTGAAATTTTGATTTGACCTCTGTGAGAGAGCTGTTAGTGTCAGTACATCACATTGGTGTTCCGACGCACTGTATCGAAGGTGTCTGAGGTGGAGGTGAAGGCTTGCAAGGATTTCGTTGTAGACTTCGACACCAGCTTTGTGGTGGTTGCAACAAACATCTACCCTGGTGTGGCCCCTAAGCAGATTCGACCATTGTTTGAGGAATGTGGACAGATCGACCTATTTGTGATGCCCGCAAAAGAGAACAAAAATGAACACTATGGCTTCGCATACATCCGATACTTTGACGAAGCCTCCTGTGATAAGGCTGTTGGACGATTGGATGGTGACAGCATTGGCCGCAGCCGAAAATCAACTAACAAGCTGGAAGTTAACTACTACAGTGCCCATGGTACCTTGAACAACCTTGACCGCCAAGCTGCTGAGTTCATTGTTCTATCCAATGTTGCCGACCAACAACCCGCCTCTATCCTTAAGAAGACCAACGTACGCACTACCGTTGCCAAGTCAGTTACCTTCAATTATGACAATTTGGGCGACATCAGGGAGCGCGAAACTTCCACAGCTACTTACACTCTGTCTGTACCTCCGAACCAATGAATCTAACTCAACTGCTGCCATCGAATAAGAAAATGTCACCAATAGTTGTACCTCTGGGAACCTGGAGGGAGGCACCAACCCTGATGAAGGCTCAGTAATATCTACCATGTTATTTAAACACTTATAACACATATAACATCATCCATCATCACTACATATAACACCATCCATCATCACTACATATAACACCATCTATCATCACTACATATAACATCATCCATCATCACTACAGATCGGTAGAGTAGTTTTCGAGATTCTCGTGCGGACACACAAGCAAACACACACACACACACACACACACAAACAGACATACTTCTTTGTTTTATATCGATAGAAGATAGATCATCACTACATATATCACCACCCATCATCACTACATATAACTGTATGTATATTATGTATGCTGGATTATGTATTATGTATGTATATTATGTATGTGCTCCATTTATATTTATTCAGCCTAGCTAGCAGCGTGTGGGAATGTTATTACCATATCCCACATGCTTAATTAATGTGCCTGGCGACGTATGGAAGCTGCTAATGTATCACTTGCCATACGTCGTCTATGGTAGTTGACCAGGACCTTAGCTAGGGAGCAGTGCTATCCACCTCTGTGTACATACTCTTATCCAGTAAACCGAACCTACAAAACTATACAGGTGTTTGTGTTCTCTCCTGTATATAGAACTTATTACCCAGAACATCTAACAATAACATCATCCATCATCACTACATATAACACCACCCATCATCACTACATATAACATCATCCATCATCACTACATATAACATCATCCATCATCACTACATATATCACCATCCATCATCACTACATATAACATCATCCATCATCACTACATATAACACCATCCATCATCACTACATATAACATCATCCATCATCACTACATATAACACCATCCATCATCACTACATATAACACCATCCATCATCACTACATATAACACCATCCATCATCACTACGGATCGGTATAGTAGTTTCCGAGATTCTCGTGCGGACACACAAACACACACACAAACAAAAATACATACTTCTTTGTTTTATATATATATAGATACAAGAAACAAAAATCTTTAATTATTTATTAATTGTAAGTATTAAGGTTTTCCTGGAACCATTGGCAGGAAATAAGGACACTTGAACCTTGAAAACTTACTGTCGTCATAATTATTTATAATAAACCTGTCGATGTTTATTTCCGGGTTAAAGTAAAAGCAAGGTTTTGTCTGGACTATTATCATATAGACAGTTGCTGGTTGACGATACTGAAGGCCTATACAGGTGTGTGGTGCTTGTGCTTGGTGATGCTTCGTTTATGAGAGATAATCCCAGGAGTGAACTTTGTTCTGAAAGGACAAACAAAAAAAGTCATTAGTTATCGTTGTCTCGGAAGTGTTTATATGTCGGTCACTCTTGTGTTGTCGATGTGTCCACCCCACAGAGTTATTGCGTGAAGTGACACATTAGACTTCAATTAAAGATCCTCTCCTCTCCATATGGAAGCTGTTCACACCTCTTGACAGGATTTGGTCTGACATTTAGTTATAAAGGTCGTTTTTTGTCTAGTTCATCTTCCTATGAAAATTAACAATTCATATCACGTTTTAGAGTTGTATGTTCTTCAAGCCAATTAACACAGTGCAGGTAACACCAGAGTCAGGCAGGTACAGTGTTAAGCGTCGTGGTCTACTGCTGTCTTACTGAGTAACGATGATGAAGTAAAGTGGGAAATGACTTTGCCATGAGAGAGGAGAGGAAAGAGAGAAGGAAAGAATAGAAACGGGAAGTAAAGTAGTAGGGAGTAATAGCAGGTGGGCTGTCCACCTAGCTGAGTCGAGGTGATTGGTTGGGGTGGTGGCCATACACAGCACGCTCCTGCTCGCTCAAGGGAGGCTGGGGTGGGGGGAGCTAAGCTAGTTAGGCATTCAGTACTGGATTGTGTGTGAATTTATGTAAGTTAAATGGTGGTGTTATTTTTTCATGTATTGTATAAAGTGAGTCTCTTTTTTATATAATAACTCACCTGAAGTGTCGCCCCAGGAAAAGGTAACAGAGACCTTAATGACACAGGTAGATTGTCACTCCCCTCGCCGCCCAGCGTATCCCACCTGAAGATTAACCATCCCGGCGATACCTGGGGGGGGTGGCTTAAGTATAATATATACTCTTATATAATAATGTTGATGCTATAATACACTGGCAGTCATAGTACAGTACATGTGTTGCCTTTATTGAGTTGAGTTTTGTATTTTTAGAAAAAGAGAGAGAAATCTGAGCAACATAATATGGAGAGAGAGAGAGAGAGAGAGAGAGAGAGAGAGAGAGAGAGAGAGAGAGAGAGAGAGAGAGAGAGAGAGTATTACATTGCCACACCTGATTCCTTCCTGGTGTATATTTTTACCACCTCTGGTACAACTGTGTCTCTTGCCGATCTATTTTGCACTGTCGCTTCCTGCCTTTCATCTTCCACCTTTCATCTTCTCCTTCATCTTCTTCTCCCCATCGTCTTTCTCCTCCATCTTACCCCTTCATCTTCCCTCCCTTCTTCCTCCCTTCCATCTCCCCCATTCATTTCTTCCCTCTTCATCTTCTTTTCCCCTTTATTTTACCCCTCCATCTTCCCTCCTTTTACCTTCCTCCTTCGGTCTTCTCCTTTCTTTTCCACCAATCTCCTTACCTTCCACTGCTGTCTTAGTCCATTACTGTTTTAAGAAATTTAGTTTTTTCAAGGATTTCGATATTTCATTCACTTACAATTCTTTTTTGTTTTAATTTCATTTTCTCACTCCAGATTCAAGTGATTTGAAATATCCAGCCCTTATAATGTCTTTAGTGCCTCTTAAACTTGGGTAAATATTATTCCATTAAGTTTATAAACAAATACACGACTCAGACACGTTGGTATTATAATCACAAAGCAAAGATATCGAGAGGTTGTGACGCTTCATCTGTACAACCAGTTGAGAATAAACTTTCCTTCTCTAAAAGTTACAAGAAATGAGGGAGAGTTTCTCGCCAGGGGGCGCAGCGCTGTGAAAGAAGAATTAAATAAGCCTGATTAGCTAAGAAGACGACCAGGGGTAATAAATGGTCCGTCTTGAGGATGTGGTTCAGGAGGTGAGGTGAAGATATAAACCTCGAAGACGTCATAAAACACAGAGATGACACTATTTCTAACCTTCCCAAGTCTCTGGTGGGTGGCAGGTGATCACCAACATGAAATACACCAACATGAAATACACCAACATGAAATACACCAACATGAAATGCGCCAAAATGAAATAGAAGATGCCAAGTGAGGTTGATTATGACTCAGACAGTAACCATAGCAGGACCTAAAAACAGCCAAGACTGTTCTAAAATGAGAATTTAAATTATAATTTCTGCCCAAGAGTGTGAGTGAGTGAACTTTAATTTCCATTATAGTACAGTATAAAACTTTAATGAGTTTATCTTCAACGTGATCTTAAATTTTAGTGGGTGAATTTTTTCATTGGATAATTAAGTCTTTGAGAATAACATTTTAAGGCGGCCATTTAGTGTCATCATGCAGTAAGATGTAGATACGCTCCAAAAAGTATGTTTACGATTTTGTGTTAGACGATATGACACAACAGACAAAGGATTTTGACGACCCTACCGAGACAACAGGAGTCACAGTGATCATTTTGAAATTCATCGGTCTCCTCCATAAAGGCACTTTTGGAGTGTTTGTTTACAACTCCTAGTAGTTAATGTGATGCAGCAGTGTACAGCTCATAGTCCATAAGGTGTTTCTTAGGACAGACCCTTGAGAGTACAGTGGGTGGTTACACTACTCACCTGCCTTACACTCTCCCTGATGCTTTTGTTAGATGTTGAAACAGGAACTGTGGATCAACCTGTACAGCTTCTCCTTTTACTTTCACACAAACAATAGATTTAACATGTTACCTAAGTACTTTGATGAAACAATAAGCACAAATGTGTTATCGTCATGACCCGCCTATTGTGATTATATTGCCAGTTGATGTGGGCCCGACCTTGTTTTGACACACTGACTGGCCTCGTGTTAATTTATTCTCACTTAACATACTTTTTTCGTTCCTGAACTCCTCGACCGAACGCTCTTAAAGTTTGTAGAGAAGTTGAAACGGGTCTTATTGATATTC
>NW_024754252.1:0-2312 GCF_018991925.1 Homarus americanus | reverse complement strand
AACCCCTTCAGTGATATGGACTGGGGGCGTCAGGGTCGGCACCCTTCAGTGCCATGAGCCGGGCACCCTTCAGTGCTATGACCTGGGGTGTGAGGGCTGAGCACCTTTCAGTGCCATGACTGGGGTAGGGCTGATACCCAGTGCCATGACCTGGGGTGTGAGGGCTGGGCACCTCTTCAGCCCCATGACCCGAGGTGTGAGGGCTGCCACCCATTTAGGTCTATAACCAGGTGTGTGAGGGCTGGGCACACCTTCAGTGCCATGGCCAGGGTGGTGACGGCCGGGTCACCGCTTCAGTGCAATGACCCAGGTGTGAGGGCGGCCACCCCTTCAGTGATATGACCCGGAGCTTCAGTTACGGGCACCCCTTCAGTGTCATGAGATGGGGTGGTGAGGGCGGGCACCCTTCAGTGCCATGAACGGGTGTGGAGCCCGAACCCCTACAGAGCTATGAACCGGGGTGAGGGCTGGGCACACCTTCACATGACACGGGGTGTGAGGGCCGGGCACCCTCCAGCACCATGGCCTGGGGTGTGAGGGCTGGCACCTCTCCAGCACCATGGCCTGGGGTGTGATGGCCGGGCACTTTCAGTGACTTAACCTGGGGTGTCAGGGCCACCCTTTAGTGCGTGAGCCGGGTGAGAGACGGCACCTTTAGTGCCATGAAACGGGGTGAGGGGCCGGGCAACCCAACAGAGCTATGAATCGGGGGTGTGAGGGCCGAGCACCACTACATGACACGGGGTGAGGGCCGGGCACCTTCCATATGACACGGGGTGTGAGGGCTGGCACCTTTTCATTGCCATGACCCAGAGTGTTAGGGCCTGGCTCGATTTCAGTGCCAAGAATCGGGGGTGTGAGGTCGGCACCCTCCAGTGACATGACCTGGGGTGTGAGGGCGGCACTCTTCAGTGACATGACCCGGGGTGTGAGGGCTGGCACCCTCCAGCACCATGACCGGGTGTGAGGGCCGGAACCGCTCAACCCCATGACCTGGTGGTGTGAGGGGCTGGCACCCCTTTAGGTCCATGACCCGGGGTGAGGGCCATGCACCCCTTCAGTGCAATGACCTGGGGTGTGAGGGCTGGCATCCTTCAGTGTCATGAACCGGGTGTGAGGGCGGGCACCTTTCAGTGCCATGAAACGGGGTGAGGGCCGGCACCTACAGTGCTGGTACCGGGTGTGAGGGCGGGCACCCTCCAGCACCATGACCCGGGGTATGAGGGCGGGCACCTTCAGTGCTATGACCCGGGGTGTGAGGACCGTTCACCTGGGCGGGGTGTGAAGGGCGGGCACCTAGTGTGCTGACCTGGGTTTGGGCGGACACCTGTGTTGGGGTGTGGCGATCACTCTCGGTGCCATGACCGGTGTGTAGGGTGGGCACCTTCAGCCATGACCCGAGGTGTGAGGGCAGGGCCACCCGTTTAGGTCTCTTAGCTGTGTGAGGGCCAGGCACACCTTCAGTGCCATGTGGGGTGTGACCGGCACCTCAGTGCCAGACCTTGAGTGTTGAGGGCCGGGCACCTTTAGTGCCATGAGCCGGGGTGAGAGCCGGGCACCCTTTAGTACCATGAACAGGTGTGAAGGCCCAGGCACCCCTACAGAGCTATGAACTGGGGTGTGAGGGCCGGGCACCTCAGGTACCATATCTTGGGGTGTGAGGGTTGGGCTCGATTTCAGTGCCATGAATTGGGGTGTGAGGGCAGGCACCACCTCAGCACCATGACTACAGGATTGGGCTTGTATCAGTGCTATGACCCGGGGTGTGAGGGCCGGGCACCCTTTCAGTGACATGATCCAGCTCGTGAGGCCGGCCTTGACATGACCGGGTGTGTGGGCTGGGCACCCTTTAGTGTGTGGGAAGTTGTGAGGCTGGGCACCTTCTTAGCCCATGACCCGGATGTGAGGGCTGGCACTCGTTTAGGTCTATGACCAGGGTGTGAGCCGAGCATACCTTCAGTGCCATGGCCAGGGGTGTCGCTGCGGGCACCGATTCAGTGCCATAACCTGGGGTGTGAGGCCGGCACCCCGTGCAATGAAACTGGGTGTGAGGCAGGGCACCCCTACAGGGACTATGAACAGTGCGGGGGCAGGACTCTTAGTGCCATGAGCCGGGGTGAAGACGGGCACCCTTTAGTGCCATGAAGCGGGGTGAGGCCGGGCAACCCAACAGAACTATGAATCGGGGGTGAGGGCCGGGCACTACATGTGACTCCCTTCCATATGACACGGGTGTGAGGGACGGGGCACCTTTCAGTGCCATGACCCGGAGTTTGAGCCGGGCACCCCTTCAGTGCCATGAATGGTGCAGG
>NW_024754251.1:0-22975 GCF_018991925.1 Homarus americanus | reverse complement strand
TCAGTAGGAACATTATAAAATCCAGTCTCATTAACCATACCAAATGTGTCAACATGAATTTGAGTAGTAATGGTATGTACAAACTGGATAATTTTGTGATCAAGAAGATTTGTAACCAGGTGAGAAGTTTGGCTCGTTTGTGTGTGTGTGTGTTATTTTTTATTTTATTTATTTTTTTTTTTCTAGGCAGTTTCAAATATCATGCATGAATGAATCTTGACAGATGCAAGAGGATATGCAGGCATAAATGCATTTCTTTGTAAAGATAACTTATTTCCTTTTTTTTTTTAGGTTATTAACTGATCATGAAGAAAAAACATTGAAATCTCTCAAGCGTAAATACGTTGGAGAAGGTGACCAACCACCACCACCAAAGAAGAAGAAACCCAAGAATCCAAACTCTTTATCTTGTGAAAAGAGAAAGAAAAAAACCACAGCCTCAAAATGAAGAAGTGAAGAGAAAAAGACACAAGAAAAAGAAAGCTTGATGCAGAAGCCTCCACTTCAAGTGGTAAATAAACATAGCTACTTTATCTATAGTGTATATCTTGAACCGAAATTAATTTACATAGGGAAAGGAACATGTAATTTGCTTGGGGCTCAATATATAACCCCTTCCATATCCTGGGGATATTAACCCCATCTATTTTTGTTTAGACTAAAATGTGATTAAAGCTTAAAATTGAAGTTCTGGGATTTGTATGGCTGTAATGAAGGAATGGTGAATATGATGAGCAAATGGAACCAGAATATTCTCATTTTGTGCAAAACAAAGTTGAAGGGCTGGGAAGGTGGGGGTGGGGGGAGCAGTGACACGTTTGATAGTTGTGCCGAAGGTCTAGTGAAGTATTTTTTGTTTATTTATGTCCTTTAGATTGAGTTTTTGTGTTTTGCTTATAAAATGTCACAGAAGTGACCGGAGAGAATATAATTTACATTGCTGGAAATCTTATATGATTGTGATTAATTTGAATATAATCATGCTATAGCTTGCACAAGACAACAATCTTAGTAATCATTTTGTACATTATTTTTAGTACATGTGTAGCAAAGCACAAAGCAGGGAACTCCCATAGCAGGGATATGACACACACTTGTAGTTTTCTCTCCTTTATTTACTCTATAAATCACCCGAGGTAGGAAAGGCTGGGACCTAGATCAGAAATAACTAATTATTATACATTGTACACAAAACAAGCATCAGCTGTTGTTATATTCACATACTGGTACCACACAGTAGTAGGAACTAAACAGTGTATAATAAACCCAACCCAGCAGCATAACACAGGGGGGCAGGCTGTTGGGGGTAGACTCACTCCAGGGTGAATGTCTGTAGAGCAAAGCTAGTATTAGCCTTATTCTGGCTTACATACCATCTCCACGAGATCATTACATTCTTCATATAACACTTATTATGCTCAATCTATCAAGCACACCCTAACAGAGCAAGAAATACGTGTGACACACCTGTTACTGGGCCCACCCGACGCTTCTTTGTAATGTAAACCACGCTGTAGCGTCTCTCCAAATTCTATTTTGAATCTACAAAATATATTTGTTTTCCTCCTTTGGGCTTACAAAAATATATATCCATATCAAAAATATTCTAAATTACAAAATAGTTGTCTCTGGAGTTCCTCATACCACACATGTACAGTACAGCTTTGCCCTTAGGACAGTGTGTGCATGTAAATGAGTAAAAATAAACTAATAAAGTCACATATGTAGAGCCAAAAATATTAGTTAAAAAACTATATGTAGACAGAGCTTGGATGGCTAAATTTTAGAATGACCAATAATTTTAATATAAAAAATGCAAAAATATTCAATAACACAAATTTCTTGATATTTACTCCACTGGAAATGAATGTTAACGTAGAACCGATTACTGTATTGGCGGACTAGCCGATCAACTGATGAGCACAACAAAGCGTGTCTCTCCTAAGGCTTTCGTTAATCGAAGTTTTGTTAGTTAATGGAACTGAAAATCCTTATGATATCTTAATTGTTACCCGAAATTTCGTTAATTGATCCGTTTGTTAGTCGAGGGACCACTGTATAATACAAAAGTTAAACCTTCATTTCTGTAATGCATTAGTGATATTTTCTGCGTCGGCAGAATGTGCGAGGTTTGAGATGCGAGGACAGTATAAACCAAGTTGTAACACATTGTTCACTTACAAGCTGCCATCACTGACAACTGACTTATCAACTGAGTTTCATCCACTTTTAGCTTCCTTAGCAACTAATAACCTGAGGAAATTCATTGGTTTCTGATAAGTGAATTGTAACCCCTAATTGGCAAAATCACAACTGTAAGTGAGTAATATTACTGTATTTGATTGAACAATTTATAAAGAACTATCTTTAATTTCCTTGCAATTCTATGACATTTTTAACGGAATTTTTTTTTTTTGCCATTGTTTATGAAACACTGTCGGTAAGCATCTTTTGATTTACTGAAGATAATAAACTGAAAAAATTCATACTAAAGAAAATATGCAGAAATACTGGATTCTAATTACACTATTCATAATTCAGTATTAATAAAAATTTATGTACTATTTTCCAACTACTGAATGTGTGACAATGAAAGGCAAAATGTGTTAGAACCATGAGATGGCTCTCCCTTGTAATGTGGTGATCCAAACGTCCCCTATGATAAAGAGGTACAGTGGGGTATGCTATAACGAACGGATCCTACTACGAATATTCCTATAACGAACGGTTTTACCTATAAAATTGAGAATGCTATAACGAACGAAACTCCAACAACGAACATAATTTAATTTTTTTTTTTTTTTTCTAATTTATTGTTTTATTATTGCAAATATTAATGATATTCTTTATTTCAGGGGTTTAGATGCATATTTATGCACTTTTTTACAATTTTTACAATTTTATATTATATTTTTCAGTGTTAAGTGGTTGTATTTGGGGGCCTGGAACGGATTAATCCTATAACAAATGAATGCTATAACGAACAAGGTTCTAGAACCAATTAGATTCGTTATAGCATACCCCACTGTACTTCAAGGAATTATGTCACCACATAAAAGCACACACAAAATATGGGAATACAAATTTCATTCAACACAAACTTTCATTATACTGTACTAAGTTTATTAATCCTTTGTGTAATTAATTGGTACATTAACAAGTATATTTCTTGGTGTGCTTAAAATAAAATAATAATAAAGATTTGTGTAATAAAATAACACTGGATTGAATCATTGTTCACCAGCTTGAACAATGACAACACCAGTAAAAATGAATATGTTGAAAGGCAAGTTTCCTTATTCACTCAATTCTTAGCCTTACTTAATAATACAGTACTGTAGTTTCATTATAAATGGCTCTGGCAGTACAGTACAGAACATCACAGTATAGTATCACTGAGAACACACTAAGAGTATAATTTTGTGTCACTGAGCACTATAAACACTTAACAAAATGTAATGGATACTTTTCCCTGTATAGTATTTTCAGTCACTGGAGTCAGCCAGATTCATATCCTACACCAAGCCTTTGACGGGGAGTGTTTAAGTAACCCTGTAAAGATATAAAATGAGTTGTAACTGATAGAAGGCAATAAGTACAGCAATTAAGATAATTCATATGTACTTCTACTTCCCTATTATTAAGTTACTATTTGGAGTCTTAATATATCAAGACTAGGTTGCCAGTAATCCTCTGATGATGGTGATGCCAACTCGTGGTTATTTCCCACTGGACGGGTGGATATCAGGAAAATTCAGGGTCTTTCCAATTCAAAAAATAAAATCCTGATTTTCATCATCAAATTTCAGGGGTCGGGAAGTATGCAAAGTACACACACTTGTGGGAGCCTCACAGCACTGCCATAATGTTTCTCTTCCTTGTCACTCAAATTACCCCCTGATTTACTAGAGACACTTGTTAAACCTTGAGGAATCACCATCTTTACCTACATCACTGTGGTCGCCATGCATGGAAGGGTCATCCTTGTTTCCTGTATCATATAAAGTACAGTATATTGGCATCTATTTCCCCTTGTGTGGGGAGCTGCACACAAGCAGAAGCATACGTCTTGATTTGGACAAAGTCCAGCCAATACAGTATTAGTGGGCGAGAGGCTTACACAGCTTTGGGGCCAGTTACCAGATTGTTCAACAAAAACAAAGCATGACATTTAAATTAGGCAACAGTTGTGGGATATGTCTGGTGTGCTGGGATCCTCCATACTGCACCGGTCATGAGATGCGTTGACAAATACACATTCATTACCATCATTAACATTAAAAAAATATCACAATTCACCTGTGTTGGAACATTCCTAACATTGAATTAATTATATTCCCTAAGTGGTTCCTAAAATGTGATTGATTAAAAGTTTGAGGGTCAACTCCAGTCCTCTTGTGTTATTGTGGGGTACTTAACCAAAAATGGATAAACACCTTAGGAAAAAACCCTCTTACAATCTTAGGTGGACGATTTTAGCATATTATCTACTTTAAAAGTATTTGGGTAGCAACCATCGTAAAACTGATCTTTAACCATCGCATAACGGTAAATGGTGTTAATTTCTTTGTCATATAACTGATTGAGAGCATATTGATCCATTGTATGACAGCCATTGCCTGTAATACCAAGATAGTAGTAATGCTAATTTGTGATTGAATGGATTCATTTGAGCTTTCTTTCTCCTGTCACTCAGACCTAGAGTCTCACAACCATGGTTTGCTCCAGAAGGCATTTTTGTGTATTTTCTGCAAATGAGTTTCAGGTTTACACAACGATGCTCAAAGTTTTTGTTTCAAACTTTGATCTTTTTTGTGGAAAGTACCAACAGTAACTAAAAAAAGTATGAGACTGGAGTTGACCTTTAGGTTTTAATTGTCAACATTAGTGCAGAATTCCATTACCAAATTTATTTTTACAAGGAATATAACATCACTCTTCACTGTAGATAGGCTATGCAGGTACAGTTTTGTCTTCTGATAATATTATACAATTTTAATGAAGACAATGACACTGAAGCCAAGATATCGGCCACAAGCTCCTCTGTATTTTGTTTGGGTAAACTAATACTGTCGCACCTTAATAATAATACAAGGGGCTTACCTGGCGACGTAACATATTCTGGAACTCTGTCATCATTGCCATCTTCGTACATCAAATACATACAAGATACTGTACATGAAAAAGATAGGAATCAGTTAGATTAATTCTCTGTACAGTAATCTATAAACCCTTAAATTACTTAGATCCCCAATAATTACAATCAAACTGTTTTATGAAAATGTCTTGAACTTTAGCAGTTAATTTTTCATGGAAAAATGATTAAAAATGGCTACCAACACCCAAAATTACTATTTTTAAATCAATATTACTATAAACAGGGTTAAAAAGGCTTAATGAAGTACATATGGATAAACTGATACACACAAAAATATTGCTACAAATTACTTTTCCAAGCATAAACTTTTGTCTACCCTAGTGTGGAGGAATAGACATGCATACTGTACCAAACATACACACTTACCAGCATCACCATAATCAATGTCATCAAGGGAAGGTATTGTAGCTGTAAAATAAAAGGGTGTATCAGTAGATTATATATAATTCAAAACTTAAATACAACACTTTTGCTCATTAATACACAATACTGTATTAATACAAAACCAAGAAAGGCCTTACCATAAAGGAATATTATATACAGTAGTTGATAAAAAGTATTATCTTTAAAATATCAGAGATCCTCAAATTATGTGCACCATCATGTTAAGGATTTAGTCTTCATCGATCTCTCTATAGGGATGTGTCATTTAGTGATTGGGATGCGATCCTGAAAAACAAATCACTAAGTGATTTAATCGCTGACGAAACAAACGAAAAATAATATCTTACGAAGGCTAACGAGAAATATTGTGCAGCTGAATTGTCGACTGACCACTCGGAGCGGGTGAGGCTCAGCTGGGAGTTACGGCATTCTCTCCATTTAGTGAACTACTGTAGTTCCAGTCGCCCCTTTCCGTTAAATAAAAATTTCCACTATATCGAACTTTCCATTATTTTTGCTCGATTTAGCGAACTACAGTATTCACTAAATTGAGCGAGATTCCGTTAAATTCCATGCCAAATGCACCGCTTGGTGTGTGGGATTTGTTTACACCCACTCAGTCTGTGTCCTGCCACCACCAGGTGTGTTGTTCACTGCTACCTCTTGGTCAAATAAGTGTACTGTGCTTCGACATGCCGAAAGTCTCTCAGAAGTCTCAGATAGGAAGTGGTGGGGGAGTAAGTGAAAAGTGTGGCTAACAATTGGGAAAAAAAAGTTTGGTAATAAGAGAAAAGACTGAACCCCCTAGTTAAGGTAAGCCATGAATAATGTTTATGTATATATCCTGTGTCTACGTGGAGGAGTGTATTAACGGAATTAGTCTCGGTTTAGCGAACTAGTTAACTAAATAGTGAAAAACGGAAAAAATTCCTTCCGCTAAATCGAGTTTGTTATAATGGATTCCGTTAAATTCAGTGGATACAATACGTTATTGATCACCCCGCAGTTTTGGGTAGATATACGTAAATTTCTTCATTTTCTTGTCAGCTGTTACATGCGCACACATTCATTCAAACAGAATGTGCAAATAAATTATGACAAGGTCAAAATTATAAAGGTGAATTCAGTAAGCAGTTTCATCCCGGTCTGTTGTTAGCCGAGAAGAGCGTAGGGGGAGGGAGGATCAATCACTTTAGTACACAATATAGTACAAGGAAATGAACAATAACATGACTAACTCACAACAGTAATACAGTAAAGCACAGCTCACAGGGTAAACACTTGTGTAGTATTAGCCTGGGTTCACAGGTCACATACTCCTACATAAGTGTCAGCCTAGAAAAGCTAACACTCCCACGTTCTCTGAGTCATATCATACTCGTCATGTGTGTTCTTCATATTTGTAACAGGAAAAGCAAGTTTGCACACTGATAAATGTTTCCTTCTTTATTTGATGAGGTGTTACTGATATGTTAAATATTAGAAAGCCCTGTTGTACTACTTTTTCAGCCATTGAAACTTCTTCGAAGGTAATCTTGAAAACATGAGTGTAGTCTTTTATCTTGATGACTTCCTCGATCTTCATCCAACTGTTTTGGCGTTCCAGTTCATCTTTCATATCTTCAGATGTCTTCCTCCCAATCTCTTGGTCGACTTGGTGAACGAAAACTGATTTTTTTGCTTTTTGTTCTGGTGGCATGACAACAAGAAGTCCTTCATTGTAAAAAATATCTCTGGCTTCTTTTGAGAGGATTTTGTCTGAGTCAAAGTCATCTTTACAGATTACTTTGAAACCTTCGTTGGTGCTAAATATTCTTGTTAATGGGACTTGTAATTTGTTATAAGTTATTTCTGCCACTTTTCCTCTTCCAAAAGAGTGTCCCTTATCTCTATGTTTAATCCTAATGCTTGTGGTCATCTTCCCTGATTACATCCCAATCCTATCTATAACACAGGGCTCCTGCCTGGGAGCAGTGACCCCGCCCCCCCCCCTTGGACGGGCGTCGGGCTCGTTGGGTTCTGCGCCCAGGTTACTTGTGACTATAAGTTAAAGTCTAAATAAGTTGCCACCTACCGGTGACCCCCGGACAAGGGGTGCCCTGCACTATCACAGGTTCCCTTGCCGGATCGACCATATCACTAAGTCCCGCCTCCCGTTCAAGGAACGGAGTGCATGAGGGGGATGAAAAAAGGAAAGTGGACGACTTAGAGAGTAGAGACAGTCTCCCTACCACACCACGTTCGGTTAGCCAATCAGAGCACTGCAGTAAACGTGCATGTATCACGCCACCGTGGGGCACCGCTGATTGGCCAATCCAGGACGTAGACGCACTAGGAGTAGTCAAAATTTGGGGAGGCCAAATATATGTTTTCCAGAAGTTTGAACGTTTCTTGTACAATCTGAGATGGTAATTGCACAGTCGCTATGTTGGGTAAGGTCATTCACTAGGATTGAGTGTCCAATCACAACGAAGTTGCAAACTGCTCAAACATGCAGCAGAAAAGGCAAGTCTTCACAGCTCCTGGTCCAGCAGTCTACCTAGATCGAAGTCTCTGTCACAGGTGGTCGGTGATACGGAGAGAAGAGAGCATTAGCTCTGAGGGTGCAAGAAGGGTACAGTACAAGGTAAAGTTCAGAAGTGGGAAATAGAGGAGGTTAACAGCAGGTGGGCTATCCACCTTGTGGTGACGAGGTTTTTGGCTCCGTCAACAGTGTTGCATTAGAGGACTCATGCGGTTAGGGAAGGCCGGTCTCAGCCAAGCTAAGCTAAGCTAAGTTGTTCTATTTGATGTTTCCTTGAGGCATATTATGTTAGGGGGATGGGGTCCCTCCAGGTCCTTGTGGCACTGGAGGGATGATCCCCATCTTTTTCGTTTTTAGTTTTTTATTGTGGGTGTTAGTGAACTTTTAGGTCTTTGTTTATTTGTGGGGTCCCTCCAGGTCCTTGTGTGACTGGAGAGTTGTGCCCATCTTTTTGGTTCTTATTTGTTGTTATTTTTTGTTGTTATTTTGTTGTTATTGTGTATATAGAGGCTCTGGTTCTTCATTATCATTTTTCCTGCTTCTAGGCCACCATCTGTGTGTTGTATTGTTGTTTTCCTCGATTAATTTGTTTAGTATGGGATCCTGTTCTTGCTGGATTTTTTCCCATATTGCATTTGCTTGGGTGTGTATTCTGATGTTGAGTGGGTCTATGCCGTGTTCTGTGTGTATGTCTTGTGCTGTTTGTGTGTATGGTGGGTGGTGTTTTGCCGCTCTTCTGAGGGCTATATTTTGCACTGCTTGAAATTTAAGTTGATTAGTTCTTGCGATTGTGTTCAGAGGTATCGGAGGGTATTCTAAGTGTGGTCTGATCAGTGCTTTGTATAGGTGCAATTGCGTGTTGGTGTTTAATTGGCGGAATCTTCTGAACTTTGTAAGTTGTGATTTTGCCATAGCTATTCTTTCGTTGATGTGGGGGATTATTCCGTTTCTGGTTATCTCGAGTCCTAATATTTTTCCGTTGGCAGCATGTGGTATTTGTTGGTTGTTGACAATAATAGGGTAGGGGTTTGTTTTTGCAATGTGAATTATTTTGAGTTTTTGGACATTGGTTTTTATCTTCCATTTTCTTTCATAGTTATTTATTATCTCTATTTCTCTGCGTGTTCTACTGGCCATCATTTGTTTGGATTTTCCTGAGTACCTGACTATCTGTGTGACATCATCTGCGTATGCTATATATTCTGATTGCCGTGGTTGCGGCATATCTGCTGTGTATACAGTGTATAATGTCGGCGATATATTACTGCCTTGGGGAAGTCCACTATGAAGGTTGAAAGTTTGTCCTAGATGGTTGTCGATGATTAATTTGGCCTTTCTGTTGTCAAAGAAATTGCATAGTAGTGTTGTGATATTGGTAGGCATGTCCATTTTGATTATTTTCAACTTCAGTCCTTCATGCCAGACTGTATCAAATGCTTTTGACACATCTCTTAGAATTATATTACATTGGTCTCTGTTGCTTGCAGCATTTGCAATTGATTCGTATATTAGTGCTATTGCTGTGTTGGTTCCTCGATTTTTCCGGAAGCCGCGCTGTCTCGGGTTATATTTGTTTTCTAGGTCTAGAAAATTTCTGAGTCTGTGGTTGACTATTTTTTTCTAATATTTTACCTGGTGTTTCCAGTAATGAGATAGGTCTGTAGTTCTCTGCTTGGGTATGGTTCTTTCCTGCTTTCGGGATGACTCTGATTTTGGCTATTTTAAATTTGGTAGGGAAGAAGCCAGTTGCAAGTGAGGCATTGTATATATTTTTAAGCTGTTCGATCATAGACTCAGGAATGTTTTGTAGTACGATTTTATTAATTTGGCTTATGCCAGGTGCTTTATTCTTAAAGCTTGCTATTGTTTTTTCAATATCATTTTGAGTTAATGGAGCAATTATTGGGTTATTAATGTTTAATGAATTGAGGTTGATTTTCCTGGTAGGTTTCCATTTCTCTGTGTTCTGGCTCAAATATGTTCTAGTTGCCTGTTCTGTTTCTTGGCAGAAGCTTCTATTGTCTTCGTCGTTGATTCTGAATATGTCTTTCCAGTATTCTCTAAATATTGGTTCTTTATCGTGTGGTTCTGTTGCCTTTCTACCGTTTTTGTCCTTTATGTAGCTAGTTTCTTCCGAATTAGTTCCCATTAGGTTTTTTTTTTTTTCCCAGAGTGCTTTTGGATTTCTGTACTCTGCTCGTGTATCATTGATCAGCTTGTTCATGTTTCATTGTGTTTGTTCTTGCTAATGTCTTTCAGTTCTTCTTTTAGATTCCTGTATAATATTCTGTTGTCATTGCTCCACCCATGTGTTTTGGTGTATTTATATAGATTGGTGAATCTGGTTTGGATAATTTTCTCTTCATATGTTAATTGTGCATGTGGTAATGTTATTTTTGGGATGTTGTTTTTCATTGCTGTTATTACTTCATTGTACCTTGTATCCAGTGTTTTGTCATTCTCTGTTGTGTCTTTGTTGTGTAGGGGTGTTGGTTCGTTGTTGCTGAGTTCCGATTTAAATTTTTCCCAATTTGCTCTATTGAGTGAAAATCTTGGGATTGATGGAATTTGTATCGGGGATGTGGATAGAGTTGCTATTATGGGTAGATGATCACTGGTTGTTGTGGGTCCAGCTTTTAGATGGTGTTGCCTATTGGTTAAAACAATGTCTGGTTTCCCAGAGTTACCGGCTGATGCGTAAGTTGCGAAGTCGGGCCCGAGGTGTGTTATTGTCCCGTGTTCGATGAGAGCATGGAGGATTTTTCCTCCCGGGTTTCTAATATTGTTTCCTAAGGTTGTGTGTTTAGCATTGAGGTTTCCTATGAAGTATGCTGGATTGTTTTGCCCCATTAGTTTTAAGATGTCCCCTTTAGGGAATATTGGCCTTCTGAATTTTAGATATGAAGTTCCAATAGTTATTGGGCCTCTTGTTGTATTTATTTTGGCTGCAAGAAAGTTACTTTGAAAGCTGTCAATGATTTTGTATTGTATGTTGCGTTTTATAGCTATTGCTATTCCGTCATGTGGTTTGTCGTGGATGTTCATTTGATGTACATGGTAGTTAAAAATCTTGATTTTGTCACTGTTTTTTCGACCATGTGCGTTGATAAGGATGCTGTCTGGGTCTATTGTGCTGTATATGTTAGTAAGTTCTGTTTTCCTCGCCAGAGTTCAGGCAAGGATGTTGTGTTGAATTATCTTTAATGATTTGTTTTGAGTAGTCGTGGATCCCGAGAAATTGGTGTAGGGTGTTTGCTGGCTCGTGTACCTCCTGGCGAGCGTCTATTCCTTTCCTCCTTTAATCCCGTTCTGATTTTCTTAAACTTATTTATGTCTACTCTTTCAATTTTGTTATATTTGGTGCTTATTAGTCCTGCATTTATCAACTGGTCTATGTAGGATTCTTCTACCCTGACATCTTCGTAGGTGAATTTGATTGTGCCTTCCTTGGTTTTCTGCAGAAGTCTATCATTGGTTATTGTAGGTGGTGTGTTGACCGAGTAGAAGCGGATACCGATCTCATTTCCTAGGTCTGCTGGCTGTACATCGCTTGGTGCAGGTGGGGGGGGGGCACGATGGCCAGAGTGGGATTGTTTTCTTGGTTTCGCTTTAGTTGGGTCAGCTTTTGCAGGTTGTGGTTTCTCTGTTGTCTGAGTTGTGGGATCTGATGATTTGTGGTGTGCTGTAACTGGTTGGCTGATAGGGTCTATTTCCATGACTTTTTCTTCTGTGACTAGTTTGGTTGTGTGCTCCTGTGGTTTGGTTATTCCTAGGCTATTCTTGGTGACAATTTTAAATATTTCTTTTGAGGGGGCGTCGTCTGGGAATTTCACCTCCGGCAGATTATTTGCAGCAAACATTTCCCTGATCGTTTTTCCAAAGGATCCTGGTTTTGCATTGTTGTTGATGTGTGCATGAATAATACTAGTTAGAATTGTGAATGGTAATCCTTCGCTCAGATTAAGGTATGTAGGTTGCATGAGGGGGTTTTCTTTGGTTTTCTTCAGGACTTTGGAGGTGGTATCCTGCAGCTTTGCAATTGCTGCATATGTCTTGTTAGGTCTGCTTCTATCTTCTTATTTGCCTTTTCTTTAACACCTTGCGCCAGCTTGACTTGACTTAAATGCTAGTGACAGGGGGGGAAGGAGGTTCAGGGGAAGGATAAAGGGAGGATTTCTAGTGAATTTTAGGAGGAGAGAAAGGTGCCGTGGCTAAACACTGCTTGCGTGAGGGAGTTTAAGTTGGAGGCAGCAGCAACTCGCCTGGACGCGGACAGGAGGTGGCAGGACAGACAGGTGAGCGTCAGGTCAAGCGTCAGGTGAGTGTTGGGTTGGGCAATGGTTTCTCAGTACTTGGTTGGCTTGATTGTGTGTGTTGTTTCCTTGTTTGGAGGAAATGTCTTTGTATTCTTGTTAGCTTGAAGTTGATTTTCTTCTAACTCTCCTCCTCTTCTTGCTCTCTTGAAGTGTCCATTCATTCGTGTTTGGGTCTTGTTTTTCGTCTTCCTCCTGTCTTAGGTCTTCATAGGTGTGGAAAAAGTCGGAGATGGTGAGGTTGACCACGTGGGTTTCAGCTCCACGGGCCTCGTGGTGTTCTTCATTCTTTGTGGCGTGTGCCTTTTCTTGAGTTTTCTTTTCTTGTTTTTTCTTTTCTTGATTTTTCCTTTTCTTCTGGTTTTTTCTTGTCGTGGGAGCGTACAGCAAAGAGGGCCTCTTTGTAGCTCAGTTTCTTGTCGAGTCGAGCCTTGGCTATCCTGCATTCCTCCTTCCATTTGGGACAGGTCAGATCGTCAGAGGAATGTGGGCCGCCACAGGCAGCGAATTTTTTCACTGTGTTGGGGCAGACAGTGTAGCAGTGTCCGGGGCTGCCGCACAGGGAGCAGGTGTCCTCCTGTGCCTCACACTTGTTGACAATGCGTCCGTAGTGCTGGCATTTGTAACAGTGTTTTGGTCTGCAGTAGGGCTTGACTGGCACAGTTACCCACGCCAGTTGAGCCTCCTTGGGTAATGTTGTATGGTGTCCGATGAGGGCAGTGGTGTCGGACAGCTTCTTCACAACTTGGAGTTGTCCCTTGAGGAGCTCACTCAGCTCTGCTTGGTCCACGTGGGCAATTTCGGCGTGGGAGATTACTCCCAGCTTCAGGTTGTCCCACTTGAAGGCAATCATTTTTATAGGAATGCCGTTGTCTGGGCTCTCCGCGAGCTGTACGGGCATACCCTTCTCGGCGAAGGTGATCTTGATGTCACCATGGAGCTTCAGTCGCTCCACCTTGGTGACCCCCACGATCCCATTAGTTTCAAAGAACTTCTTGAGAACTAGGAGGTTTAATTTCTTGGGGCAGGTCGGCGTATCCGGATGTATCCGCGCCACGTTATCAAACTCGTAACCATTCATGGTGAGACAGGGTCAGAGAGTGCTGTGTGAGAGAGAGGGTCGTACATACATACATAAAAGCTAGTGACGGGGGAAAGAGGTTCAGGGGAAAGATAAAGGGAGGATAGAAGTGAATTTTAGAAGGAGAGAATAGGTGCAGTGGCTAAACGCTGCTTGCGTGAGGGGGTAGGCAATGTGTCCGGATGGTGTAACAACAACAATCAGGAAGAGGCAGAGGGAGAGTGGGAGCAGGACAGGGTAGGCAAAGGGCCAACGCTGGTGCTCTGGTTGTCATCTTGGCTTAGGCAGTGTTGGCAAAGCGGAGGAAGAACCGTCCCGCCACAGCGGCGGCGGAGCAAGCCGAGAAGTGCAGGTGGACGGACGCACAGGCACCCACGGTCAAAGTAACAGGGAAGGTGAAAATGGAAATGTAGCTAGTCGTAGGGTTGTTTGGAGAAAGATGAAGGTAAAGTCTTTGAGCTATGTCAAAGAGGAACGGAGCGAGTTGGAGGAAGGGTTTTGAATCTTTGAGCTTGAAATGTCAAAGTATTCTTAGTAAGGAAGGATGAGTGTATCGTAGGAAAGTTTTTAGTAATAGCAGGAGACAGATTTGAGATTTTTTGTCAAATTGTGAACGGAGATGAGATATAGGTAGATTGGTTTCAATCTTGAGTTTGGTCGATTTTATTGAGAGTGGATGTCACAGAGGTTGGGTATGTTTGGGGTGAAGGTGGTATGTCGATTTGTGCTGAATTAGGATTGCTAAGGGGGGTTGGTGTGAGTGTCAATATAGTAAGGTGTGAGGGGAGGATATTGTTAGTAAGGTCAGGTATGGTGAGTTGTTGGGAGGAATTTGGGTATGTTTTTTAGGAGCGTGAGAGAGGGGGGGGGCTTTGGAGGAAGTTAGGTTGATTTATAGTATAGTAGGATTTCTTAGGGGTGATTTGACTTGTGTGGTATATGAATAGTTGTCTTGAGTTAACCTCTTCCCCGGCAGAAACGTGTATACACGTTTTCACAAAATGTTCTTTTTTCAGTCGTCGACGAGTATACTCGTCTAAAACTTTACCTTCAAAAACCAGCTACATACGTATATACTCGTCGATTTTAAGCCTTTGTAAGCCATTCTACGTGTGAAACGAGTATTCTCGTCAAATCGTACGCCTGGCAGAGGCGATAGGGTAGAGCTGTGGGATTTCAAGGACATTGTTACTAGACTTGCTCCGACAGCCATTGTCGTCGGATGGGTGTTGTTTGCATTCACATTTGCATTCATTTTTTTGTAGCATTTTCAAGTGTTACACCCCAAATGTCTAGTTCAACGGAAGATAGTGAATATGAACCTTCCCTCAGAAGCTTGAATACTTCTGATAACTCTGCCAGTTCATCAGACAATGACTATTTCTCGACAAGTGAGGAGGAGGAGGAGGAGGGTGAGGGGAGAGCTTGGAGAAGCCTCGAGTTGTCAGAGGAGCGTATGAATACACCACCACCACGTTTTCCTTTCACAGGAAATCCTGGAATAAAGATTGATGAAAACCCAGCAGAACTGAGTCCATTTGAATTCTTCAGTCTTTTTATTGATAAAAGGATTATTGACTCTGTACTGGTAGAGACTAATCGTTTTGCTGAACAAACTGGGCAAGATGATTCTTTGTGGCGCCCTGTAACAGAGGCTGAACTTTTTGTATTTTTTGCCATGAAAATGCTTGGGGGTATTGTGAAAATGCCAGAAGAAGAAATGAACTGGTCACATGATGAACTGCTTGAAAGACCAATTTTTCGGCAGCTAATGACTATGAAACGGTACAGTAAGATAAAGCAATATCTTCATTTTGTAGATAATGAAACTCATGATGCACAAACTCACCCCAACCCAAAATTGTATAAGATTTATGATGTATTCATGACATTGTGTGAGAACTTTGGGAAGTGTTACACCCCTAGGCAAGATGTATGTATAGATGAGAGCCTTATGTTGTTCAAAGGAAGGTTAGGATGGGTACAGTACATTCCACTGAAAAGGAGGAGGTTTGGAGTGAAATATTTCATGTTGTGTGAGTCAAAGACTGGATATGTGTACAAAATGACCATTTATGTTGGCAAAGGAACACAGTTTGATCCAGAGTATGATGCATATCCTGTGAGTTCGCGTGTTGTTTTATTTTTGATGAAGCCCTTATTTGGGAAAGGTTATTGTGTTACTGTGGATAACTATTACACTAGTCCACAATTAGCTGATGCTCTAGTTATGAACCAGACTGATACTTATGGAACTCTACGTAATAGGTTTTCATTTCTCTTTACATTTGGTAATAAAATTTTGAGAAAAATTAAGAAAATATGGTAAAAAAATATGGTTTATAGGAAGACGAGTTGACTCGTTTTTGCCGACAAAGGTATTTTCAAAATAAAAAGTTAACCACAAAAATGGGAAGAAAAAATAATTAAAAACTGTTTTCATAACCAGCATCAAAAATACTATATAGAACCAAAATAAAAAAATTAGTCTGAAAAAGAAACGTTTTTAACAAAAAAATTGTTGGGGAAGGGGTTAAATGTACATTTTTTTTCTTTTTTTCTTAAGTGGGGGGTCGAAGGGGGTTGTTAGAAAGGTCGGCTATATTAAGTGTTTGTTTTGGGAGGATTGTAGGTTTTGTTAGTGGTTGGCAGAGTTGGGTTATTATTGCTTTCTTTCTTTCTCCTTTTTGGCTTGTAAAGGTCTTCTGCAATTTGCGTGGTGGGCTTTTGCAGGTATTGTGCGTTCCTGGTCCCATTCTTGAGGGAGAGGGTTTGTGTACAGCACCTCAACAACAACTGCCATGGATCGGTTCTCAAGGAAGCTAGAGATGAAAACAAAGTGGGAGAGAAACCAAGCATTATGTGTCTCATGAGATCACTCTTATAACACTGTATAGATTTATGTGCCCCTGAGATCACTCTTATACCACTGTGTACATGTATGTCTCTCTTGAGATCACTTTTATACCACTGCATAGACCTAGGTCTTTTGTCATCACTCTTATACCACTGTATAGACCAGGGGTTCCCCAACTTGTGGTCGCGACCCCCCAGGGGATCACGGAGGGTTGGCTGGGGGTGAAAGCCTTGGGAGAACAACTTAGTACATCAGCAGGAACATTCAAAACTTTCATTTGGCTGATCGCCAGTAACACATGACATAATGTTGTGCGGTGGAGAAGGCTATAGTTCTCACTCACTCTTTTCAATGTATTACGGTTAGGCTGTTAATGTTCGGCGTCTACTTTTAGTTGGTACTTGTATGTGTGAGTTGGTTCTAGAAATCTCCTGCCCTCTGTGTGTCGATGTGTATGGAAGCTTCAGACAGCTTGGGCAAGTTAGGGGAAGTGTCCATGATTCCGCTAGAAGCACATGCATATTAGTGCATATTGGGAGAGACGAGCAGAGTATTTAAATAGTGGAGGCACTCGTCTCGAGTCAGTCAGTATCGAGCCAGCCTGTCACTAGTCACGCAATTCCTGTACTGTTGCTATTGATATTTTCTCAGCTAGAGTAACTGGGTGAGTTAAAATTATGATTATGCACAGCTGTGTATTGTAATATTTACAAATTCGTGTGTGTGTGTGTGTGTAACTTAGTAAGTTAAGTAACAATATTGGATACTTTTTACAGCTCTGTTTATTGCTGATGTTTTCTTGTATATTTCTATTTCAAAATTTGATATTTTGTATTTACAGATCTGAATCCATGTCTAAAGGCGCAAATACCGGAAGACTACCTCAACATTGGCTTCACCACAATGCTCGCCAAATTGCGGCGAAAACCTGTCGTCTTGTGCGATGTTGTCCTGAGTCGGACTCGATGAAACCTTTGAAACTCAAGCGTCACTGGGCCGAAGCATCCGGAACATTCAGAGAAGGATTTGGAGTTCTTCAAACGCCATGAGCCGTCTCAAGCGTCAAAAGCTCGATGCTAGTGGGTCTTTTCAGCAACAGAGTGCAGCAGCAGTGGAGGCCTCTTATGAAGTTGCATTGAAATTGCCAAACAAAAAAGCCTCACACGATTGGAGAAACACTTATCAAACCCTGCATATTGAAGATGGTAAAGCTCGTGCTCGGGAGGCCAGCGGAAGAAGATGCAACAAGTATCTCTGTCGAATAATACTCTTCAGAAGCGTATTTCTTATGTCTATCGATGTGAAAGAGCAGGTTTTGGATGAAATTAAAGCCTCCGTTGTTCTCCTTTCAACTCAACGAATCAACAGATGTGAGTTCATGTTCTCAGTTGCTTATCTTCGTGAGGTACATTCATTCATGCATCATCGAAGAATTCTTGTTCTGTAGTGCACTTGAAACCACTACAACAGCTGATGATGTCGTGGAAAAGGTCTCTACCTTTTTTTTCATACCGGTTGTGCAGAAACGGTGCGGGTTTGTACGGACGGAGCACCAGCTATGCTAGAATCGAGGTCAGATTCCAGATAGAGTAAAGAAGCTGCTCTCCAAGCTATGCATCCACTGCATCATCAACCAGTATGCTCCGCTTAATAATCCCTTCCTGCCTCTCTGGCGGAAGTGCTCAATTCTGTGATCAAATTGTGAATTACGTGGAAGGCAGGAGCACCCAACACTCTGCCTATTCAAAGAACTCTCGCAAAGACATGAGGTCCTTTCTTCTACAGGGCTGTACGTTGGTTGTCGAAAGGGAATGTTGTGAATTGTGTCTCGAGATGAAAGACTAAATCAGGTTCTTTCTGGAAGTGCAAGAAAAGAGATCTTCTGACTCACTCGATGACTAAACATGGAATAAAAGGGTTATGCATCTGGCGGATCATTTTCGACCAGCTGAACAAGCTGAATTTGAAACTTCAGGGAGGAAACACATGTTCTCCTATTTCAAGACACTCACGGCCTTCATATCCAAACAGCAGAACTGGCGCCAGATTGTCAATTTTGGGAACATCGCCATGTTTGAAAACTCTGGTGGAGTGATGGACTAGTCTGAGGGCTAACTAGATCAGTTCCTGAAGGATGAGATTGCCGACACCTTAAGTCTCTAGAAAAGGAATTTCAGTGATACTTCTCTGAGCTCACAGGAGAGAGGCACTGGTAAGAAACCCTTTCTACTACACTTGACGATCCAGCCTCCGCATTAAGTCCAAGATGAATTCTTGATCTACGGAACGACTCAGCGCGTGACCTGTTCCAGGAAAAATCAGTGACTCAATTGTGGTGTGCTATGCATCAATCATATTTGAAAGTCAGCATGCTGTCTTACATGTTCTTCTTCCATTTGTCTCCACACTATTTCTGCGAGGCCGGATTTTCAAACCCCGCCCACATCAAATCGAAGACCAGGAACAAATTGGAAAGTCGAGGATGATATGAGATTGGCTCTACAAAGACCCTGCCATGAATTCCAAGACTCGCTGTTTAGATGCAACCCCCAACCATCCTATTAGCTAGGTTGAAGTAATGATTGTTTTCTTTCTTCCCTTCCTTCAGAAAAATCTGTAAAACTGAAATGGCTGAGGGCAGGGGGTCACGTGTTTCGGTTTGAGAAAGGGGTTATGAAAGTAGTGCTTGGGAACCACTGGACTATAGACCCATCCGTGGATATCACTCTAGACCACACTATGACGTAGTGTGTCTCTTTATCACTTATACCACTGTATAGACCTACTGTATGTGTCTTTTTGAGATCACTCTAGACCACTGTATGATGTATGTGTCTCTTGAGATCACTCTTATACCACTGTATAGACCTACTGTATGTGTCTTTTGGAGATCACTTTAGACCACTGTATGATGTGTGTCTCTCTTGAGATCACTTATACCACTGTATAGACTCACTGTATGTGTCTTTTGGATCACTTTATACCACTGTATAGACCTATGTGTCTCTTGAGATCACTTATACCACTGTATAGACCTACTGTATGTCCTCTTGGAGATCACTCTTATACCACTGTATGATGTATGTGTCTCTTGAGATCACTAAACCACTGTACATGTATGTGTCTCTGAGACTCTACTATAATAATAATAAAAATAGTAAACGTTTATTAATAGAATTGCAGCTAGTGGCTGAAAATATGCATATTTACATGTGATTTAGACATTATATACGCTCAATACATTTACAGGGCTGTACAGTACATAAATCAGAGCTTTTTTTTTTTAACAATAGATGAATGGTGCTATTCTTATATCTATCAGTGTTGGCTCTAGGCTGAATTTTGTTGTAGTGGCGGACTGCGCGAGGGCGGGCTGCAGGTGGTAGTAACTGGCGATGGCGAGGATGGTGCAGTAGTCCACTACCAAACCCTGAGTGAGTGGTGGTGGAGGTCACTGAGGGATGGCATTTCCAGGGTGGAGAGAGTGTTGTTGTTGCCGGAGTAGTCTGCGCCAGCATGATTCTGCAGGCCCTCTTTGTACCTTCTCTAGCTGACGTTGTTGGGTGGAGCTGAGAGAAATATCACTAGGGCTGGTAATGCATAATGCTAATTCTTGGAGTATAAATGCGTTGTAGATAGTCCAGTGTATACGATGTGTCTCTTGGAGATCACTCTATACTACTGTGTACACGTGATGTGTGTCTTGAGATTACTCTATACCACTGTGTACACGTATGTGTCTCTTTGAGATCACTCTTATACCACTGTGTACACGATGTGCTTCTCGAGATCAATCTATACCACTGTATGTCGTATGTGTCTCTTGAGATCACTTTTATACCACTGTGTATATGTATGTGTCTCTCAAGATCACTCTTATACCACTGTGTACATGTATGCGCTCTCTTGGAGATCACTTATACCAGTGTATACATGTTCCTTGAGATCACTCTTATACCACTGTGTACACGCATGTGTCTCTTGGAGATCACTCTATACCACTTTTATAGACCTATGTGTCTCATGAGATCACTTCTTACATCACACTGTGTATACTGCATGTGTCTCTTTGAGATCACTTTTCAGTGCAAAATGTTTCCCACATTCCTCACATTGAAACTCTTTATACCACTGTGTACAAGTAAGGCCTTGAGATGACTTTACGGGCAAAATGTTTCCCACAATCATCACATTCAAATTTCTTTATACCACTGTGTATAAGAATGTGTCTATTGAGATCACCCTTACGTGCAAAATATTCCACATTCATCACATTCAAATTCTTTTATACCACTGTGTCCAAGTATGTGTGTCCTAAGAGTACCTTTTTCAACAAACTGTTTCCCACATTCATCACATTTAAACTTTTTGATGCCACTGTGTCTTTCAATGTGTTTCTTGAGGTCACCCTTTGTGAAAACTGTCCCCACATTCATCACATTCAAATTCTTTATACCATTGTGTCCAAATACTATGTGTTTCCTAAGAGTGCCCTTATCAACAAACTGTTTCACAGTCATTACATTTAAATTCTTAATACCATTGTGCATAAGAATGTGTGTCTTGAGATGACCCTTTTTGTGCAAAATGTTTCTACATTCATCACATTTAAATTTTTTATACCAAGGTGTACAAGTGTGCGCTCCTGAGACTACTGTTACCTGACAAATGTTTTCCCACATTCCTCACATTTCAAACTCCTTCACACCATTGTGCAAGTAAGTGTGTTCGAAGAGTAGACTTGTTAAACTGTTTGCCACATTCTTCACAGGAGAACTTTTTATCTCTGCTTGATGATGAACTTCTACTTAGTTACGCTTTTGGTCTTGAGAAATATTGATCACAGCATTCAGAAATAAAATATTTTGTTAGATATTATTCTCACTACAATTACAATATACAATGAACTAGAAGTGATTAAATAACTTGTATATTGTATAGTGAAAATAATCTAAAAATAATTTCTGTACTGTATATAGGTTAATTACAGTTAATCAGGTTTATGCCATATCATCGCGTCCTCACACAAAATTTTTTTTCTAAACTATTTCTTTTAAACTATTGATTATATATAATTGAACATTAAATTATAATTACTAACATCCTCCATTAACGAGCGTGTCTAATTTATGAGATTTCGGTTAATGAATTAGCTCCCTTTAAGGATTTTCAGTTCCATTAATGATAACAACTTGATTAAATACAGCCTTATGACACGCTTTTGTGTGCACATCAGCTGATCGTGGCTAGTACACCAATAATAATCGGTTCTATGTTTACATTTGTCTCCTCCAGGAGTAAGTATCAAGAAAGTTGTGCCTTTGAGTATTTTTGTATTTTTATATTAAAATTATAGGTCATTCTAAAATTTAGTAACATATTGATAATATATGTACAGGGTACAACTTTGTGTCCCCATCAGCTGATCGAATTGCCCGCCAAAACTTCTGTTTAACTTTTTGTTTACAGTGGAGGAAACATCGAGTTTGTTGTTCTTCTAATATTTTTTACATTTTACATTGAAATTATTGTCATCTGAAATTTAGTTAACATATTGGTAATATATAGTACAGTGCAGTGTTGATTTAAATAAAATAATCTTTAATTACAAGTAGTGAACCTAAAATTTTATTGGTGAAATTACTGTATCACATAAGGCCCAAAAGAAATCTAAAAAGGCGATTTCAATTCAAGGAAATTATTAAAACACGAAGAAGGCATTAGAACCACGTACTGTGTAAAGAATATGGCATGTCGGTATCAACTTTGTCTAAAATTATTGCACAGAAAGACATTCTTTAAACAGTGAAAGGAGAAATAAACTACCATAGTGTTTAAAGGTAGATCACTAATTGCAGAAACAGAGAGGGTTACTTATTATTTGGATTAAAGAAAAACAAATTAAAGGCGATTCCATTTCTACTGAATCTATCAGAAAGAGCCAGGAAATTCACTTAACATTTGAGGAGATCAACCTAGTTTTCTGAAACTGTGTTTGAAGAGTTTAAGGCCAGCAAGGGCTGGTTCGATAAGTTTAAGAGAAGAACTGGCATTTATAATATTTTGTTAGTGTGGTGAAGCTGCCAGTGTGGATAAAGAAGGAGCTGAAAATTTGTAGTAGAATTCAAGAAACTGATGGATGAAGAGGATTATCTTCCACAGCAAGTTTTCAATGTGGATAAAATTGGGTTGTTCTGGAAAAAATGCCCAAAAGGACATTCATCACCAGAGACTAGTTGTTTTATTGGGCATAAACCCATGAAGGTCTGTCTCACTCTATTGCTTGGTGCCAATGTTTCAGGAGATTTCAGACTGAAGCCTATGTCAGATATCACTCTGAGAACCCCAGGTGTTCAAGCAACAAAAGGTAAGAGTTTATTGAATTTATTGAAAGTCAAACCTAGGGAATGGGTAACTAGACAGTTTTAATGATGGGCAGTTGAGGTGTTTTGCCCAACTGTGAAGAGTTACCTCACCACCAATAAACTTCTTAACCCTAGGCTCCGGTAGAAGTTCCAGACCGTCCGACTGGCCCACCCCAGCTGATGTTCCAGAACGTGCACCTTTTCCGCCACTGTTTTGTTTGTTTATTTTGTTTGTCGATTTTATCATGTTATATCAAAGTACCGGTAATATTGCTAAAAATAAGTGCAGTATA
>NW_024754250.1:0-4153 GCF_018991925.1 Homarus americanus | reverse complement strand
GAGAACGCCCGTGAGTTGTTGTGGACGATGACAGTCGTGGGTGGTCCGGTCCGGGAAGATGGCCAACAATGGTACAAGGGAGAGGGCGGTCTTCAGAGTTCCGGGTCCAGCAGGAGGTCTTGTTGAGAGGTCTTCTTCGTTCAGGAGCTTATATACAGACATTCTCCACCTCAGTGGCCACCTCATTGGCCACGAGTGCCGCATGCGTCATCCGCAAGCTACGCCCCACCTCCAAGAGGGAGGGACGGCCTTGGATGAACGATACTACCGCTGCGTCCACAGCACGCCACCTACTCCCACCAAACCGTGGGCCTCAGACACTCTCTCTCCCTCACCATGAACGGATACGAGTTTGTTAACGTGGCGCGGATACGCCCGGACACGCCGACCTGCCCCAAGAAACTAAACCTCCTAGTTCTCCAGAAGTTTTTCGAAGCTAATGGGATCGTGGGGGTCACCAAGGTAGAACGCCTAAAGCTCCATGGTGACATCAAGATCACCTTCGCCGAGATGGGCATGCCCGCTCAACTCGCGGAGATCCCAGACATCAACGGCATTCCTTTTAAAATGTTTGCCTTCATGTGGGACAACTTGAAGCTGGGTGTAATCTCCCACGCCGAAATTGCCCACATGGGCAAAGCAGAGCTGAGTGAGCTCCTCAAGGAGCAGCAGCTCCAAGTTGTGAAGAAGCTGTCCGACACCACTGCCCTCATCGGACACCACTCCACCCTACCCAAGGAAGCTCAACTGGCGTGGGTAACTATGCCAGTCAAGCCCTACTGCAGACCGAAACGGTGTTACAAATGCCAGCACTATGGACACACTGTAAACAAGTGTGAGGCGCAGGAAGACACCTGCTCCATGTGTGGCAGCCCTGGACACCGCTACACGGCCTGCCCCAACACAGAGAGAAAATGCGTTGCCTGTGGTGGCCCACACTCCTCCGCCGACCGGACCTGCCCCAGATGGAAGGAGGAATGCAGGGTAGCCAAGGCTCGTCTTGAGAAAAAACTGAGCTACAAAGAGGCCCTCCTTGCTGTACGCTCCCAAGAAAAGAAAAAACCAGCAGTAAAGAAAAACCAAGAAAAGAAAACTCAACAGAAGCAGCCCACCACACAGAACCAAGAACACCACGTGGCCCGTGGTGCTGAAGCCCACGCGGCCAGTGGTGCTGAAGCCCACGTGGTCAACCTCTCCCTCTCTGAATTCTTCCACACCTAAGAGGACTTAAAATACGAGGAAGACGAACAAGAAGACCCAAACACAAACGAATGGACAATTCAAGAGAGCAAGAAGAGAAGGAGAGAGAGAAGAAAATCGACATCAAGCTAAGAAGACCAAGACATCCCCTCCACACAAGAAACCAAAACACAATCAAGCCGACCAAGCACTGAACATCCATTGCCCAACCCAACACGCACCTGACGCCTGACCTGACGCTTGACCTGACGCTTGACCTGACGCTAGCCTGGCCTTGTCTTGTCGCCCCCCTGCCGCGTCCAGCCGGGTTGTTGCTGCTGCCCCCATCTTATAATCCCTCACGCAAGCGGTGTTTAGCCACTGCATCTGTTCTCTCCTCCTAAAATTCACTTCAATCCTCCCTTTATTCTTCTCCTGAACCTCCTTCCCCCCTGTCACTAGCATTTTTCGATTCGATTCGGCGAAGCCACACCAGGACCACCTGTAGTAGCAACCACAACAACATGACTGGACGAGGCAAAGGAGGCAAGGGACTTGGACAGGGTGGCGCCAAGCGTCATCGTAAGGTGCTTCGTGACAACATCCAGGGTATCACCAAGCCTGCCATTCGTCGTCTAGCTCGGCGTGGAGGTGTTAAACGTATATCCGGCCTCATCTACGAGGAGACCCGCGGCGTCCTCAAGGTGTTTCTGGAGAACGTCATCCGTGACGCCGTCACCTACACCGAGCACGCAAAAAGGAAGACCGTCACCGCCATGGATGTGGTGTATGCCCTGAAACGGCAGGGCCGCACCCTTTATGGTTTTGGTGGTTAATCAACCTGATGGACGGGCGCACACCACCACCACCACCACGACAAACAAATATACGGACCTAATTTTAGGTCCACATTTAAATCGCTAAAGAGTTGGTTAGATACTGAGTAAATCAAGCAGTACATCTAATAAATATGATCCCCTAATTCTGACTAGAGAATAAGAACGGTTGGAACGAATTTCATTACTGTCAGTCAGTCAGTCAACATTCACCTAACCTCCAGGTACCTCACCTAACTTCCTGTAGCGTCACCGAACCTCACGAAATGTAACCCAATGTAGTTTATAATCTATCCTAACATGACATAACATAACTTACTTACATCATATTACTTCTAAGATACCAGCTTCACACAGTGCTGCAGTTATCATCTGTCTACATAGTATGTGCCATAAAGTGTTAAGGCATACATACACATACATGCATACATAACATGCCAGTGGGCAGGGGATTATGAATTTTAGGTGACAGAATAGGGTGGTATAAACAGCAACAGTGAGGGACTTTAAGCAGCAACTCGCCTGGATGCGGCAGGATAGAGTCAGGTCAAGTGTCCGGTGCATGTTGGGTTCCGCCATGGTTTCTCAGTGTTTGGTCGGCTTGATTGTGTGTGTTGTTTTCTTGTTTGGAGGAAATGTCTTGGTATTCTTCTTCTTAGCTTGCAGTTGATTTTCTTCTAACTCTTCTCCTCTTGTTGTTCGTCTTCCTCGTGTCTGCTATCATTCTGTAAAGACTCTCTATATGTATGTAGGTATGAGTGAGTAACAGTTGCCGGTTACAGTGATACTTCATATTCGCTGGTGTTGTACTGTATGGCTTCGGTATTTCTTAATATACAAACGGCACCGTTAGGGGATTGAGGTATTTAAAAACCAGCCTGCATTACTTATATATAGAAATAAATAATGTGGCTTGGACAATAATGACGACTACTCTCTCCTACCTTCCCCAACCAAGGGCTTTTCGAAAGTATACATTGGACACAAATGACTTAGTACATCATAAATTGGTGGTTTAACAAAAGCCCTCATTAGAGAAAGGTGAAGGAGCACACAGTGAACATACAGATTAATGTTTGCACGCGTAGATCATGTAAGGTGAGATGTTGAACACCAGACACGTAGTGTAGTAACTCCCTCACAGATGGCGTTATGAGGGGCCTGATGATGTAGCAGTTACCTCACAGATGGTGTTATGAGGAAATTCACATGATGATGCTGTAGCAAAACATTCACTACGTGTTGTCGTAGCATCTTGGGGCCACCACGTGGTCGACATGACTCACTCATTCAAGTGGGTGAGGTGTGGTCCCAGGCCTCTCTATCGTGGAGTCTCAGGGGAAGTATAACTGGGTACCTGGGACCTCACTGTGTGAAGGTGGTTAGCTAGCTTGGGTAAGACTCAACTGCCGAGTTGTTTTTCACTGAGTTAAGCACTGTTCACCACTATTCATCACTGGTTCCATTCCTTGGCCAAATGAGATAGTACCTTATGGCAAGAACTTGTTGATAGTCCGGTGGGGAGGAGGGTTCAGGGGAGTGAGTTGGTATGGACCAACATATAAATAATAATAATAATAATAATAATAATAATTAACGGTTTATTGAAAGAGCTTGGCAGCCAGAAGGCTGAAAATATACAGTTACATATTTGGGAAATGGGTTTCGAATTACAAATAATATACAAGTAACATAAGTGATACAAATAAGATATATAATAACTAGATGGGGAAAAGCTCAAACTACAGTGCATTTCAACATAGTGACAGTGCAAGAAGTAGTATTTACTGGGAGTGAATACACTGGTTTATTACAAGTTATTGATAATTTTTACAATGGTTGGACTGGGCTGTTCTTATAGCGATCAGTTCGTGCACGTATGGGCTGGATGCGGTTGTGGTGTCGAACAGCACCTTTTATCAAGGGGATCCCAGGTGGTAGTAGGAGCTGTGTCGAGGATGGCGTAGAAGCCACCAAATTTGCAGATGAGGTCGTGGTGATGGTCAGTGAGAGTCAAAAGGGTCAGTGTGTTGAGCGCTTCTTGATGTGTGGAGTAGGAAGGGGAGAGAATAATCTTGCATGCCCTCTTTTGCACTTTTTCTAGGTGTTTACGTTGTGTGGCATTTAGGGAGGAAGAC
>NW_024754249.1:1612500-1649071 GCF_018991925.1 Homarus americanus | reverse complement strand
AGACTATCAAGGGTTAAAGACCACATTAATACAAAATTATTGATGTCAGTACTTGGCTGACTATTGGGGGAAGACTATTGAGGGCTGGGGGGCTAATTAATGGCTAAAGACTACGATGGTTAAAGACTACGATGGTTATTGGGGAAGACTATTGATGGCTAAATATTCATTGGAGGGTTGAAGACTATCAAGGGGTTAAAGACTATTGGATGGTTGGGGAAGACTATTGGATGGTTGGGGAAGACTATTGAGGGTTGGGGGAAGACTATCATGTTGGGGGAAGACTATTGGATGGTTGGGGAAGACTATCAAGGGTTGGGGAAGACTATTGAGGGTTGGAGAAGACTAACAAGGGTTGGGAAGACTATCATGCTGGGGAAGACTCAATCAAGGGTTGGGGGAAGACTATCATGTTGGGGAAGACTATTGATGGTTGGAGAAGACCATCAAGGGTTAAAGACTATTGATGGTTGTAACATCATCAAGGGCTGTAAAGACTATCAAGGTTGTAAAGACTACCAAAGGTTGTGGAAGACTATTGAGGGTTGTAGCATTACTGGTTAAAGACTATTGATGGTTAAAGACTATTGATGCTAAACACTATTGATGGTTAGAAGACTATTGAGGGTTGTGAAGACTATCAAGGGTTGGGGAAGACTATCAAGGGTTGGGGAAGACTATTACGGTTGGGGAAGACTATTGGAGGGTTGGGGAAGATTATCAAGGGTTAAAGACTCATTATGTTGGGGAAGAAGACTATCAAGGGTTGGGGGAAGACTATTGAGGGTTGGAGAAGACTAATAAGGGTTGGGGAAGACTATCAAGGTTGGGGAAGACTATCATGGTTGGGGAAGACTATCAAGGGTTGTAAAATATTACTATTGATGGTTGGAGAAGAATTATCGTATGGGTTGGGGAAGATACGATGCTGTAAAGACTATCATGGTTGTGGAAGACTATCATGGGTTAAAGACTACTGGTGGTTGTGTAAAGGACTATCAAGGGTTGGGAAGACTATTGATGGTTGGGGAACACTATCAAGTGCTGCAAGACATTGGCGGCTGGAAGCATCATCAAGGCTGGAGAAGACGTATCATGGTTAAAAAGACTCACATCAAGGGTTGTGGGCGATTATCAAGGGTTGGAGAAGACTAACAAGCGGTTGTAAACACTATCAAGGGTTGGGAAGACGCTTATCGCGTTGGGGAAGACTCATCAAGCGCTGTGGAAGCACTTGGCTGATGGTTGGAGAAGACACATCAAGGGTTGCGGCACTACCGGCGTTGGGAAGACCAATGGGCGGGGCCAACACTATTGATGGTTAAATAACGGCCATTACAAAGACTACGATGGTTGTAAAGACCATTGGAGGCTGAGAAGACTCATCAAGGGTTGGGGAAGACCATCAAGGTAGCTGGGGGGAAGACCATCAAGGGTTGTAAAGACCATCAAGCGGTTAAAGACTATTGATGGTTGGAGAAGACTATTGAGGGTTGGGGAAGACTATTGAGGGTTGGGGAAGACCATCGAGGCTAAAGACTATTGATGGTTAAAGATTATTGATGGTTGGGGGAAGACCATCAAGGCTGGGGAAGACTATCGGCGGCTGGGAAATACTATTGATGGTTGTAGACTATCGGGCGGTTGGGGAAGACTATTGAGGTTGGAGAAGACCACATTTAAGGGTTGGGGAAGACCATCAAGGGCTGGGGAAGAATTATCAAGGGTTAAAGACTATCACGGGAAGACTATTGATGGTTGGAGAAGACTACCGGGCGGCTGGGCAAGACTACTGGCGCTGTGGGCACTTATCAAGGCTAAAGACTAATGCCGGAAGACCACATTGGTTGGGGGAAGACCATCAAGGCTGGGGGAAAGACCATTGAGGCTGGAGACACCATCAAGCGTATTAAAATATCATCGGGCGGTTGGGGAAGACCATTGCCAGTTGGGGAAGATTATTGATGGTTAAAGACTCATCAAGGTTGTGTAGACCATTGAGTGGGTTAAAGATTATCAAGGGTTGGGGAAGCTGACCACTTGGTTAAAAGACCTGCTTATACAAAACACCATCAACGGCTGCGGGGAAGACTATTGAGGGTTGTAAAGACTATCAGCAAGCAAAACGTTGAGGCCGAAGACTATCAAGGGTTGGGGAAGTCTATTCACGGTTAAAGATCACGAGGTTGGGGTGACATCAATGGTTGGGGAAGACTATCGAGGGTTGGGGAAGACCATCGGGCGGGCTGGGGAAGACTATCAAGGAAGGGGAAGACCATCATGCTGGGGGAAGACAATCGCGCTGTGTGTCTACTGGCGTTAGGTATAACCACCATGGTCGGGGAAGACTACCACAAGCTAGGAAGACTCATCATGGGGTTGGGAAGACCATCAAGGCTGGGGAAGACCATCAAGGGTCAGGGAAGACAATCAGGGTTGGGGGAAGTTTATCAAGGGTTAGGAGAACTATCATGCTGGGGAAGTCACCAAGGGTTGTTAATTATCAAGGGTTGGGGAAGACAATCAAGGGTTGGGAAGACAATCAAGGCTAGGTGGAAGACAATCAAGGGTTGGGAAGACTATCAAGGAAGGTTGGGGAAGACCATCAAGGGTTGGGGGAAGACTACCATGCCAGGGAAGACTATCAAGGGGTTGGGGAAGACTATCATGGGTTGGGGGAAGTCTATCAAGGGTTGGGGAGAACTATCATGGTTGGGAAGAACTATCAAGGGAAGACTGCTGCAAGCTGGGGAAGACTGGCCCCTTTGGGGAAGACTCATCAAGGGTTGGGGGAAGACTACTGGCGGCTGGGGAAGCAACGCGGTTTGGGGAAGACCACGTAAGGCCAAAGACCATCAAGGTTGGGGGAAGACTATCAAGGGTTGGGGGAAGACTATCAAGGGTTGGGGAAGATATCAAGGGTTGGGGGGTGACAATCAAGGGTTGGGGAAGTCTATCAAGGGTTGTAGAGAACTATCAAGGGTTGGGGAAGAACTATCATGTTGGGGAAGACTATCAAGGTTGTGGGAAGACTATCAAGGGTTGGGGAAGACTATCAAGGGTTGGGGGAAGACCATCAAGGGTTGGGGGAAGCTCATCAAGGGTTGGGGGAGAACTATCAAGGGCTGGGAAGAACTATCAAGGTTGGGGGAAGACTGTCAAGGGTTGGGGAAGACTATCAAGGGTTGGGAAGACTATCAAGGGTTGGGGGAAGACTATCAAGGGTTAAAGATAATCAAGGGTTGGGGAAGACTATCAAGGGTTGGGGGAAGACTATCAAGGGTTGGGGAAGACTACTGCTGCTGGGGAAGACTACTCAAGGGTTGGGAAGACTATCAAGGGTTGGGGAAGACAATCAAGGCTGGGGAAGACAATCATGGGTTGGGGGAGAACTATCAAAGTGCTGGGAAGGAACTATCGCGTTGGGGAAGACTGTCAGGTTGTAAAGACTGTCAAGGGTTGGGGAAGACGTCAAGGGTTGGGGAAGACTGTCGGCGTTGTGGAAGACTGCTTAAGGGTTGGGGGAAGACTACTGGCGGGGTTGGGGAGGACTGCCGGCGTTGGGGAAGACTACGCGGTTTGGGAAGACTATCAAGGGCTGGGGAAGACAAGCGGTTGGGGAAGACTGGTGGTTTGGGAAGACTATCAAGGGTTAAACGCCAAGGGCTGGGGAAGACTGTCAAGGGTTAAAGACTACATCAAGGGTTGGGGAAGACTGTCAAGGCTGGGGAAGACTGCCGGGCGGTTGTGGAAGACTGTCAAGGGTTGGGGAAGACTGCCGGGCGGCTGGGGGAAGACTGTCGGGCGGTGGGCAAGACCGTCAGGTTGGGGGAAGACCGTCGGGCTTGAAAGACTGCTCATGGTTGGGGAAGACCGTCAAGGGTTAGGAAGACTGTCGGCGCTGGGGGGAAGACCATCGCGGTTGGGAAGACTGTCAAGGTTGGGGAAGACTGTCAAGGGTTTAAAGACTATCAAGGGTTGGGGGAAGACCGTCAAGGGTTGCAAGACCTGCTGCGTTTAAAGACTACTGGCGGTTGAAGACTGTCAAGGGTTGTGGAAGACTGTCATGGGTTGGGGAAGACTACTGGCGCTGGGGAAGACTATCAAGGTTGGGGAAGCACTATCATGGTTGGGGAAGACTATCAAGGGTTGGGGAAGACCGTCAAGGGTTGGGGAAGACTGTCAAGGGCTCGTGGGTGAATTATCAAGGGTTGGGAAGACCGGGCGGTTGGGGAAGACTGTCAAGGGTTGGGGAAGACTATCGGGCGGTTGGGGAAGATTAACAAGGTTGGGGAAGTACCATCATGCTGGGGGAAGATAATCAAGGGTTAAAGACCATCATGGGTTGGGAAGACCATCGCGTTAGGGAAGACCATCGGCGGTTGGGGAAGACTATCGCTGCCGTAGTACCATCAAGGGTTGGGGAAGACAACGAAGGGTTGGGGAAGACTATCAAGGGTTGGGGAAGACTAATGGGCGGTTGGGGGAAGACTACTGGCGGTTAAATAATGTCAGGTTAAATATAAATCATGCTGTAAAGCTCATCAAGGGTTGGGGAGAACTATCAAGGGTTGGGAAGAACTATCAAGCAAGTTGGGGAAGACTAACAAGGGTTGGGGAAGATTATCAAGGGTTAAAGACTATCAAGGGGTTGGAAGAATATCAAGGGTTAGAGAAGACTATCAAGGGTTGGGGAAGACTATCAAGGGTTGTGTGTCCATTAAGGTTGGGAAGACTGTCAAGGGTTGGGGATGACCATCAAGGGCTGGGAAGACTATCAAGGGCTGGGCAAGACCATCAAGGGTTGGGGGAAGACTATCAAGGGTTGGGGAAGACTGTCGGCGTTGTAAAGACTACGATGGTTAAAGACTACGCGGGTTGGGGAAGACTGCTGTCGGGCGGTTGGGGAAGACCGTCAGGCGTTGGGGAAGACCATCAAGGGTTGGGGAGAACTACTGGCGGGTTGGGGAAGACTGTCAAGGGTTGGGCATGGGTTGGGAGGACTATCAGGGTTGGGGAAGACTATCAAGGGTTGGGCAAGATTATCAAGGGTTGGGGAGGACTATTAACTGATGGGGAATACTATTTGGGGATGGGAAATATTGGTGAAAGGCTGGGGAGGAATATTAGTGTATATATTATTATGTTTTTATTCATAATAAAAGTCAAGAGATGGAAGGAAGGAGGGAGGAGAGGGAGGAGAGGGAGAAGGAGGGAGGGAGGGGAGGGAGGGGGAGGGAGGAGGGAGGGAGGGAGGAGGGAGAGAGGGAGGGAGGGAGGGAGGGGAGGTGGAGAGGAGGAGGGTGAGGGGAGGAGGGAGGAGCGGAGACCAAAGAAGGAGACGGAGGGAAGTGAGTAAGCGGTCTGGCCTGCCTCACCCCACCCCGTGCCGTAGACAAGTCTTGAACAGCAACTCTAAGAGTTGTTGTGCTGGAACATAGCTCTTGACATGTCATAAATTGATAGTGACAGAAGACTTGTGCGGTTGATGAGGACCGCCAACATGACGTCACAGGAGGCTGTTTCTAAAGATGCTGTCATTGGCTGTTGAGTGCCGCCAAAAATGACGTCACAGGTTGCTGAGTGTCCAAAGATGCTGTGATTGGTTGGAAGACAGACAAAAATGACGCCACCCTGAGATTCTGAGATGATTGGTACTGGGACCTCCAATAAGATGACGTTTCAGGTTGGGATTGTCTAGAGAACACTGTGATTGGCTGTTTAGGACCGCCTACAGATGACGTCAGAAGAATATTGCTACATATGATTGGTTGAAAGAGACCCAACATATTACGTCAAATTTGACGTCACAGGTTAAAGAGTAACTTGATTGGTTGTCCTTACTGCCAGCTAGATGACGTCCAGGATGAAGACTAAATGTGATTGGTTGTTGCTCTACCCTCAATTGACTGACGCGTCACTAGTCGGAAAATGTCATAGACGGTTGGGTTCAGGCCAACAATACGCGAAGATAACCTGACGTCGAGTTATAAACTGTGATTGGTTGTCGCTTCTACTCCAGCTCGGTGACGCTAGAAAAGACTAAATGTGATTGGTTGTTGCTCTACCCTCCAATTAGATGACGTCACCAGTCGGAAAATGTCTTAGAGATGATTGATTGTTCAGACCCCTAACAATATGACATAATATGATGACGTCACAGGTTAAAGTAACTGTGATTGGTTGTCACTTACTGCCAGCAGATGACGTCAGGATGAAGACTAAATGTGATTGGTTGTTGCTCTACTCTCCAATTAGATGACGTCACTAGTCGAGAAAATGTCTTAGAGATAATTGATTTGTTCAGGACCCTCTAACACAACGCCGACGTCAATTTGACGTCACAGGTTAAAGAGTAACTGTGATTGGTTGTCACTTACTGCCAGTTAGATGACGTCACAGGCGGAAGACTAAATGTGATTGGTTGTTGCTGTACCCTCCAATTATATGACGTCACAAGTCGGAAGATGTCTTAGAGATGATTGGTTGTTCAGGACCTCTAACAATATGACGTCAATTTGACGTCACAGGTTATAATAAACTGTGATTGGTTGTCGCTTCTACTGAAGCTCGATGACGTCACTGAATGAAGACTAAATGTGATTGGTTGTTGAGCTTCCAGCAAGCTAGATGACGTCACGGCTAGAGCGTAACTGTGATTGGTTGTTGCAGATGCCGCGAGCTAGATGACGTCACAGGTTAGAGATTATTGATTGGTTGTTGCATTTGCCGCAGTGACATCATTCAAAATGGCGGAACCCGCCTTATAAATAGCTGTTGAAGACTTGGTCGCACTCATCTATAAAAAAAAAGATGTATATCTTTGTTGCACCAGCCTCTCAAGAGGAGGTTTGATTTACATTGCACTGAAGTCAAAGAAAAAATATTAATGTTTCGTGTTTTATATGACAATAATATAGTTTATTTCCTTTAATATATATTTTTTACATATATGGACTTAAAAATATTTTTTTTAATAATAAATATATTTATATATATATATATATATATATATATATATATATATATATATATATATATATATATATATATATATATATATATATATATATATATATATATACATGTTATTTTAATACTAATAATGCAGTATATTATTATTATTAAAAAAGAATATATTATACTTACGACTTTTATACAACAATATAGTGAGTTATTTACGTCAATTGAGAAATAATTTAGTTTATAAAGGAAGAATTTATGTCAAATAAACCCCACCCATGTACCACCCACATAGTTCTCCTGGTCTGTAGGAGAGAGAAAGAGACCTTGAAGCGAATTTCCTCTACGCTTTCCCCCTTATCATGCCCACCATCACTACACTTGATAGACACAACATGCAAGATGTATTCTAGCCATCACGACCCAGAATACTCTAAATTACCTCCACTAAAAGACATAACCACAAGCTTGTAGGATTCCGACTCAGCAAGATGAAATGGGATTCTCGATATAATTTTTAATAATCCAACATTCAATTACCTCTGATGCAGAAACATTAAATTTATAATATTTACAAACTTAATTCAGTCTAACAAACGTAAAGACAATTATATGAAACTAATCACTAATACACAGAAGAAATCGATCGATCATTATCCATACTAGCAAAACTGTACCTGATTTCCACTACCATTATTAAATTAAACATCATAAAGACACAACCAGAGAGAATACATTTATATAACAAAAACAAAAGCAATTTCCTATACTGCTATGACTCGGGGGGTAATATTACTTACGTTTGTCTTGTATCAATATTTCACGATCTTTTTGAAGTGAGGAACGCGTCTTTTATAGAGCGTTTGAAAGAAATATTATTCACTTCAAGACAGAATGAGAGGAGAGGTGTTTAAAAGGGCTGATATGTGAGGACACTTACCTGGAGTTACTTTACGTCACTGTAAAGGTGGGGGCCATTAACCTGTATCCAATTATCCAATACCTCTCCTCCTCTTCTCTTCCCACTTATTATCACCAAAATCTTCCTTCTATTTATTTCTTCCTACATTCTACCATCACATCTTCCTCTTCCTCCTTCCCTCCACTCCTCCATAAATTTAACCTTCACCTCCTTCCATCCATTACATAGACAGACATCCTCTCTTTGTATTTTACCATCCATATCCTCTTTCCCCATCCTTTCCAATCTTCCTTTTCTCTCCAAATCACCCCCTTCTTTCCATTTTCTCCTTTCTATTCCTCATCTCTTTCTTCCTTTCTACACTTCATCTCTGCCTCCTTTCTTCATCAATCCTTCTCCTCCCTTCTGTTCTCTATTCCAGTTCTGTCTCCTCCTATCATCCTTTTTCCTCATTCTCATCCTTCTTCCATCAATCCTCCTCAATCTTTACTAATCTCGTTTCTCTCTCCTGTCCTTCCCACCTAGCTTCACCTTCCCTCCACCCACCCCTTCTTAACCACCACTCTTCCTTATCCTTCCCACAGCCAAACACCACCCTTCCTTTCATCTCCACCCATCACCACCCATCACCACCCACCCTTATTCACGACCACAGTACAGAAACACATTGATAACACTCCTCCCCCCACCCCACCTCCCACCTGCCACCCCACCTCCTGGCTCCATTCTGTGTCTCTACATGTTAGGCCCAGCTGATAGCAACGGCGGCCCAGATGATAGTTGCAGCCCTGAGATAACGAGCAGTCAGTCAAAGAAGGAAATTGTGTTGGCTGTCTGATGGTATTTTTTATGCAGACTGAAAAGAAAAACTGAAAAGAAATATAGGATTTTTTTGTACGAACCCAAAAGTGCCTATATAGTGTACCTGTTAATGCTTAAATAGTAAAATCTAAAGTAAGCTTAAAAAGTAAACCCACAGGTTAAAGAAAACCAAAGTCATATAACAAAGCCAGAATAAGGCATATACAACCAATGATAAGCGTATATTGTAGGCTCTTGAACCCCTACAGCCTTACCTTTAGGGAGAACTGAACCTGTGAACTCAACACCAGTGAACCTCCACTAACTCCTGTGAACCTGAACCCAGAGACACCTGTGAACCTGAACCCAGACACTTCAGAACCTGAACCCAGACACCTGTGAACCTGAACCCAGACACCTGAACCTGAACCCAGACACCTGTGAACCTGAACCCAGACACTGTGAACCTGAGTACACCTGAGAGCCTAACACATGTGCCCAACAGAGAGAAACAGACAGACAGTAGTGGTGCAACAAACAACATTAGACGACAGACATAGACAGTCGTGTAGCAGACAGAAATAGCAGACAGCAGACAAACAAAGAAAACTGAAGAGCAGACATTAGCAAGCATTTCAAGCATCCCATTCCGAGTCACAGGCTCTTTGTTCTACCACCCCACCACCCCAACCCCCACCCCAACCCTCCCCCAACAATGACTCTTGCCTCCTCCCCGCACCGCTTGGAACCAGTAATTATCTCCGCGAGGTCGGGATCGTCCGGGGATTTTTTACCTCCATTTGAGTCTTTAATAGAGAGGTCGCAAGACACGCCACCCACCTTGTGTTGTAAATGTACAGGGGTGAGTATAATTTGTTTTGGTCTTAAGAAACAATTAGACAGACAGACAGACAGACAGACAGACAGACAGACAGACAATGTTCACTGAAACCCAGGATAGTGAATGCACCAAAGTTGATCTGGATGCTGGCCACTGGGCATTCCAATTCCTCCTCGTAAAAGAAAACAGAACAGTCAAAAGTTGTGTTAATACTAGAAGAAAAAGTTTCATTAAGTTGGTAAAAGAGAGACGAAAGAAGGAGAAAGTTTAAAAAAAAAACACATTTACTATGAACTATAAAAGACAGGTATCATATTCACGGGCAGAATTCCTCAAGAGTTGATAAGAGAGACAAAATATCACTGAGACAATGGGAATGAGATACAGGGTAAGAGGGAAACTAATGACCGTCCACAGTTATTAAGGATGACCTATAATTAAACCACACTGAAACAGAGACACATCTAAGGGCACCCACTCGCCACTTCACCTACGACCCAACACTGATCACCAACACTGTATCGACGTCCCGGTAAGACCACCCCAAGACCGTAACCCTTTCTCCCAATCCCCATCTCGAGTTAGGTTTCTCTTGTAGCAATTTTAGGCAATACGACGAGACGACTAGAGGAACACTGGTCAGCCACGAAAGATAAATCTGACCGAAATAAAACCAATTACAAGAAATAACCAGACATGAACATATTGGCCTTTAAAACCAAAAGGAAAGGAAAGGAAAGGAAAGGAAAGAAAGGATAAGGCTAGGTACGCATACAAACAAACTCAAAACAATCCTAACAAAACAAAACGAAAAATTACCCCCAAAAATCTTCAATGAAACTTCCAGCAGCAGTCCAAGAGTCTCGCTGGCCGATAACAACACACAATCTCTGAGAATCCGGACGCCGGGATTGACTGGCTCCACATTGCTTGCTGTCCGGAGATCCCAATACTAAAGTGTTCTCTTGAGAAGTCTATCCCCTGCTTCCTATAAAAGACTCCACACCACGAGGCCCTCAGATAAACTACTAATTTATTCTCTGATCTTTCCCATTTAAGGTGGAGAGAGGAGAGAGAGAGAGAGAGAGAGAGAGAGAGAGAGAGAATAATCAGAACGACGTGTAAGATATGAATCCATACTTTTCCTGGCCCTATCATGAGTTGGAGTTGTGCTTCATGTAATTCCTCTATAACAAAAAAAGACACTGAATTATACCCTTCAATTCATAACTCAAATCAACTCTTCCCATCCCATCCCATCACCATCCTATCCCATCACCATATTCCATCACCATCCCATCACCACAACCGATCAACAAAAGCTTACATTTACTACACTATAAGACACCACCTCAGTACCCCACTAACTGATGTCTGTTGTATGAATGTCTGTAATATGGCGGCGGTGTATTGGGGACAATCCACATTCTTCAAAGTTTTAATGAAAGATTAAATTGAAGATGTGGTAAATATATGAGAGAGAGGTGAGGTGATATTCGAGGTAATTTTATTTTCCACATTCATTAAAAGTTCTCATCAAAAGGTAAGTCTTGTGGCTCAGGTGTGTTTTAGGTCACCATATACAGTCTTCTCTCTCTCTCTCTCTCTCCTCTCTCATTTTTCTTTCCTCCAACCCATCATTGTGTAATTCCTCCCCCTCCCCAAACTCCTGGTTCGTCTTGCCCTTAACAGCCATGTGCGTTAAACTCGGCTTTTGGAGGGATCAGTCCGTAAAGAATAAAGCCTGCAGCTGACCTTGGAAGACAGGATATGTGATAAGTGTATTAAAAAAAGTAATCAATGGACCTATTCTTCCCTTTAAGGAGGTGACCTTGAGCTTGGGGTGCGTATATATATAACTGGTGTAATAACTGTAAAATAACTGTATAATAACTGGTGTATAATAACCGGCATAATAACTGGCGTATATTAACCTGCGTACCCTAAGAGGAGGAATCAGTGGACGTTATCTATAGCTCTTGTGAAGAAAATGGTGACGACAAGAGCTCTTATCTATACTCGGATGCGGGGATTGACTCTATTAAACTGCGTGTGGTATGACGTCGACGGAAAACAAAGAGCATCTGCCTTATGACGTCGACGGGAAACAAAAGAGCATCTGCTTCTGGCGTCGACGGAAACAAAGGAACATCTGCCCGGCAGTCGACAGGAAAAAGAGCATCTGCCTTATGACGTCGACGGGAAACAAAAGTCCATGACAAATCTCAGGTCTCTGTACCTTTGAAGCCATAAGAAGAAGAGAGTCAAGATTAAAGAACTTTTCCCTCAGAAGAAAGTTCACCTGTAATGAGGTTGTGTATCTGGCTGCCTCGGACGTCTTAGGGGTAGTCGAGAATAGGGTTAGTTAGGTTGTGACTTATTACTAACCTTTGACCTCCAATGATTTTTATACAATACAATATTCTGCCAAAACATATTTCTATTTTTCCTGGTAACACGATTCCATTATCTCTCTCTCTCTCTCTGTGTGTGTGTGTGTGTGTGTGTGTGTGTGTGAGCAGAGGCAATGCACCAACTTATTTTCTCTCCAACATCAAAGAACATCTTAGACCAAAAAATAATAACGGCAAAGTCAAAAGAAAAAAAAAGTTCAACAATATCACCGACTTTCATCTTTTGTTAAGTGTCCCGGTTCAAATAAAAGTCAGAGGCGCTGTTTTGTGTTTACTTACTGTTCGGACTTTTATATTTCGAGGAACAAAAATAAACAGAAAAAAAACACAAAACACAATAACATTTTTCAAGGAGGTTGTCTGGCTTCCGGCGTCACTTAGAGATGGTGAAATAATATTTTGGTAATATTCAAATTTTCAGAACACAAGAAGATGTGAATTACAGCTTAATGAGTTTTTTTCTTAAAGTTTGAACGACTATGTGCATTTTATCAATACACATGTGCGCTTTATTTCATTCATATGTGTGGGTGTGGTGTGTGTGTGTTTGTGTACGTGTATGTTTTATTTTCCTTACGTATTACCTTCCTTGAACCTTTTACCACCCCTCACCCTCTCTCCCTTACCTCCTCCTTTAAACCTTTCTCCTCCCCTACCTTCTCCACCCCCCACCTCCCAAGCAGCCAAATTGTGCCACAATCGCTAATTTGTTGGTATTTTGCTGACAGGTAGGAGCGTCAGCAATATATTTGTGGCTTCTTTTCATCTGATGGGGAGAGGGGGGTGGGAGAGGAGGGGAGGAGGTGAGTAGTGAGTGTGAGGTTAAAGGTTAGAAGAGATAAAAGGAAGAGGGAGAGGTGGTGGAGATGTCTGATACACCAATACTCTTTTTCTGGTGGTAAAGTGAGAGAAAGGAAACTGAAAAGAGGAGGAAGGTGTGTGTGAACCTAAAATACAACTCCATAATAACACACACACACACACACACACACACACACACACACACGTACAACATGAACGTGTACTCGTATAAGGAAAGGAACAATAAGAATGGACGAGCAGTTGCCAATAAACACGAGTCTGGGAGAATTGCTCGTGAGGACCAACGCACGTACACATATACGTATACATACATACATACATACATACATACATACATACATACATACATACATACATACATACATACATACATAATATCCTGTCAGGTGGAGAGAGCAAACTTTTAAATAAGTGTTATCACCTAAATCTATTCTACAATACAAACTAATAGTTGTTATCAGAACACAAGAAGCTCGCCTGGTGGTACATGTCTGTCAACCAAGTGTTACCTGTCAGGCAGGTAACCAGGTGGCACCAGCTGATCATTCACAGGAAATTGAGTTACTCCAGCGTGTTGCTTCATTGCTGAGCTATAGGTGTGAAAGACCAACCTAACGTGACCTGCATTCCCTAGAAAGTAGGTCAAGGGGACACAGTCTGAGGAGAGGTCAATCAGGGGTCATGAGTAGGAGTATTTTCATGACGCCCAGTAATTCTTGCGTGTGTTTGTGACCGAATTATCCCAGAGGTGTGAGGTCACGGCGGATCACTGATGATGATATGAGATGGCGTTTCATTACTGATTGACGACTTAAAACATAAAAACTGGCCATTTTGTTTACAATTAAAACAACTAAAGTAACCACTACAAATACCACACCTATAACGACTATAACAAACACAATGACTACAACCACAACAACATCAACCACTACTAAAACAACAACAACTACAACTACTAAAACGACCACTAACCACAACAATTACAACAACAACCACCACCACCCCTGAAGCAAAACGATATCGAGAGAGAACGATATCAAATTAGAACGATACCAAATAATAACACCATCAAGTGTAACAAGATATCAAAACAGAACGATACCAAAAAATGAATAAAGCAGAAAATTAGAAGAAAGAATGAAAAATAAAGCAACATGTTAAGAGAGAGAGAAAATAATGATAAAAGAAGAAGATAAGAATAAGGAGAAGAAGTGATAGATATACAAAAAAAAGAACCAAAGAAGAAATCACAATTGAAGATAAAAAAAACACAGTAAAACAGGAGAAGAAGGATAGACCGATAATGAGGGAATAAGGGCAAAAGAAAGTAAAGCAGCGATTTTCTCAGTAGATTATCTTAAGCTTTAACCCAAAAACCCCGGCACTAAGCTGAGGCGTCTTAAGAAGAACTGCAAGATAAGAAACACCAACTTTTTGTAACTGTCTTGTGAAAGTTGTGTGTGTGACAGAGAGAGAGAGTGGGGGGTTCAGTCATAAAACATCACCTGATTACTTCATGTTTAAAAAAAAATAAACTAATTCCCCCAAATGTTTATAAAAGAATCAGCTGACTCTCTCAATGTTTACGTTCAAGACCACCAGCTGATTCACCCACACACTACGTCATGTCATTCCCCCCAATACACACACACACTAAGCCACTGTCGGTATGTTAGAAGCTCTCATGCCATCCTCTCATTAAATCACCAAACAATTACTGAATTACGGCACATGTTATACCACATTTATATAAATACTGTTTTAATTGTCCAGCGCTCAAACTTCACTTGAAAAATAAAAAGAGTTGGCAAGAGCAAGGGGCCATTAACGTAGCTATTAAGTTTTTTCTCTCTCCGTGGTGAGAGAGAAGAGAGAGAGAGAGAGAGAGAGAGAGAGAGAGAGAGAGAGAGAGAGAGAGATAAAATGGAAAAGTTTGTAGTCAATTTAACTCTCAATAAAATCTTACCTGGCGCTGTCGTACCGAACAACGTATTAAAATATCACAAGATCTCCTTAGGCACCGAAAGTCTCTCTAACAAGCTCAGGGAAACGCTCGCTCGCGTGTGTGTGTGTGTGTGTGTGTGTGTGTGTGTGTGTGTGTGTGTGTGTGTGTGTGTAAATCTCCTCCCTTAGACTTATTCAACACAACCTCTTTCCGCCTGTTTTTCATTTTACAACATGAAGTTCCCACAAACCTCTATTGTACTCTTCCCTACAGCAAACAAAAAAATTCCAGCCGACCTCCTCTGCCAAGACAGCACACCATCTTCCATTTACTTCTAAGGAATCGACAAACCATTTCTAGGCCAACGCTTACATCACCTTACTCTAAATGGCAATGGTTAAGACAACTTTTTTTTTCCCCACCTTGCATTAACTCTTCACTTCGGTAGGTCAGTCACCATGGTCGACCCTAAGACCATAATCCTTCTGATCAGGAATATTAGGGTAATAATTCATGCTCCGTTATAGAGACCAGAGATAAGCCTGGGGGTGTTTAAGCTCCGTTCATCACATCCCTGGATCATTAATCACTGACTATGAGCTGATACGTGAAGCTTTATTAACACAAGTCACCCTGGCACCTTATAATAATTTCATTTATAACTTATTTATTATATATTTTTAGGAAATAATCTGTATTTACATAACGATTGCAATATTTTTTTCCTATCAAGTGAACATAACAATATGTGATATACGCTTCAAAAAAAACTATCATAAGAGAAACATTTCATCCCGCGGTCAGTGCCACTTTAAATCTCAGGACAGAATTCACAAAAAATAAATCCTATATGTTTACTACAGAGCTTCATCAAAAACCAAACCTAACCTAACCTGACCTCGCCTGACCTGACCTGACCTGACCTAACCTAACCTAACCTAACCTAACCAGCACCTCTCTGATTTTTAGTCCTTCAGTGCACCCACAGTAACACTTACATACCAGCCCACATTATTTCACCATTCACTATACAGTTCTAGTACAGTGAATGAACACGAAATCATAAGTGAATAACACACACACACACACACACACACACACACACACACACACAGAGCATAACAACCTGCCAACCTCGCCATTTACAGATCTATAATCCCTTAAGAAAATCATTCCTCCATCAACTTTCAACTTTATCCTTAACACCTACGTAAGCGCCTCTCTCTCTCTCTCTCTCTCTCTCTCTCTCTCTCTCTCTCTCTCTTACCCAGTTCGCTAAAAGGAAACACATAACACGTTCAGCTCACCATTTACTCTGTCGGGTTCTGCATCACTACACCACACCCACCACACCGAAAAACACATACCTCGACCTACTCTTCCACACTGATGCAACCAAGCCTCCGTCCTGGTGTGTGTGTGTGTGTGTGTGTGGGTGTGTGTGTGTGTGTGTGTGTGTTTGTTTTCATTCACTCACACGACCCCACCTGCAAAGCCTCTCCCCACTCCCAAATATATACAGCACTCTAGAACACCTCTCCATTTTTCACTCTGTCTTGCTCCCACTCTCCCTCTCACTCTCCCTCCCTCTCATTTTGGATTTAGCGATTACTCACACCGACAGCCTGGGTGCTCAAATATCTATCCATAATGGACTCTGGAAACCGATCATCATTTCATTTAACGATAAAAAATAAAGAACGACTGTGTTTCTGATGACGACAGCAGCTAAAATAAATTACTGGATATATCATTCCCGCAATAATAGATGGAATAACAGTGAAGCTCAATATACAACACAGAATAGGGAAAAATATAACTACTTTTAGTGAAGTGTTTTTCATACCGAGTAATACAGTGTATGTGGAGCCAGTATTGTAAATTTCAATAAAGTTTTAAATTTTTTGGCGAGTGTTGGAAATTTTACCAACGGGTTTGTAAATATCAACAGTATTTATTAATGTTTACCAGTATTGTGCACCATTTATCGCTATTATGTATGAAGTCTTTTAAGTTCAAACCATTATATATCAGGACTGTACATTTCAAACCTCTTTTCACCCTTACTACAGTAGTCTTTAAAAGCGTTAGGTATGTAGTTCTCTTTAGCTATATTACTGACGCAACACATTAAAATACTATGGGCTATTATTTTACGTTGTTAAAGAGAAAATGCCAACTGCTTTAGGCCAACAGTTAAGAAAACAAACTTCCTGACTGTCACCAAAAAAAAAAAAAAAAAAACTCACAGAACATCCCAACGGTGTGAGGGAACTGGGTGGACACAGAGGTCACAGATCTGCGCCACGGACACCCCCAATCTAGGTGTGAATCGGTACCTAATTTTATAGTAGGGAAGCTAAGGCTGATAGGAAGTACTGTACTGCCTCCTTGTGTATCTAAGTCTTAGTATTCAGTGTGCTGTATCCTCACTGCCTTTAACTGGTGCTCTTTCAAGTCCACTAGAAAACACGACGAAAAACATTTGCATAAAAGAAAAATGTATATACAGTATTACAGCCCCGAAATAACTCTGGGTTTTTCTGCATGTCAAGGAATTCCCTCAGGATATGCACATTTAAATTATATCAAGCATTCTCAAAACCTGAGAAACATTCCACACACTGTAGGAATTGTTCTACGTGAGGAAGATCTTGGGTCGAGTTCTCAAACGTTCTTTTGTTAAATTCCCCCCAACTGGGTATGTTAAAAACTAGTTATCTGGCTCATTTAAGCAGCGACACAAACCACACGTTCAAAATGGCGTTACAAATAGCACTGCTCACCACCTAGTCCGGGTTTTATTAAGTTTAATAGGTAAGTTTCCCCCGTAACTGAGTACAAGAGAACCCAATCACTCACACTAGTCTCGAGTAGAACAATGTCGCCATCTTAACTACCTAACCTAACCTAACCTAACCACCATGTTTGTGATGATAATTGAAAGAGAAGCGTACTCACTTTCATTTATTTTCAAGGAGGAAACTTAACTAATACTCTGGGAAAATGACAAACATTCCCGAATAGGCGGCGTCGGCACTCAGGCTCCAAGTGACACAAGTTCCGTCATCCTCCCTCACCAACTTTATACCATTATCGGTTTTCTTGACGCTGTCGCCCCTCCTGTGTAGGCAGCCCACGCATACTGGTCTTATAATACCAAGCTGTAATCAACGTTCTCATTGTTAATGACTCAGCTGTTTAACGAAAGTCAGTGAAATTACTGTAAAAAAAAAGTGCCTTGTTTTTTTGGAATCCATAATGAAGAATTTGGTAAAGTTTCCCATCAATGTCAATGAAGGTTCAAGATTCAAGTCTAAACTACCAACATTAGTCTTCTTGTTTACCTACAGATGGCGCGCATTCCTGTACCATTTCCCAAAGTGCATTTACAGAATAACAACATTAACAGATAGGCTTAACATTCCTCAAAGTGTGCTGGTTATTATTATGTAAATCATTTGTCACTCATCACACGGTATCTCGTATATTTTACCAAACCATAAGAAATAAAGATTTACAAACTGAAACTAAGACCGACTAAGGGAAGAGTGATTACCCATAACGGTGACTAGACAAGAAATTAATTTGACGATGGTTTATGGTGGTTCAGACTCAAACCTCGAAGCTTCACTATAACTAACGAGGAACTTTAACCAAATTCTTCATCGTGGATTTCTTTGACTGTACACACGGACAGACACACAAACACTACAATTCCATTACACAACAATCCATGTGTGCCATACAGGTAACAGCCAATCAAACTACTTCTAGTTTACCAGAACGATAATTTAAGTATATTTTTGTCTTTGATTTTAATATGTCTGGTGAGAAACTCCTCGATGTAGACAGAAGACAGACAGACAAAGAGAGATATAGTTGTGTGCACGCGACTCCCACAGAATACGAGTATTCCTCCCAGGTCTCCACTCGCACACGCGCGCACACACACACACCAACAGGTAGTCATGATATCCTCCAAGGCTTTCAGAACACATACATATTCATGACAGGTCTGCACTCACATACATATATAAATAGCCACACACACACACGCGCACGCACACACACACACACACACTGACCCTTTTCAGCTCTCCTCTGGCCATCACCCATTTGACCTCATCCTTACAAATTTGGTGAGCTTCTGCACCATCCTCGACACCGGCTCCTACTACCACCCGAGATCCCTCGTCCGAGAATTGCTGTTCGACACCACAACCGCATCCAGCCCATACGAGCACGAACTGATCGCTATAAGAACAGCCCAGTCCCAACCATTGTAAAAATTATCAATAACTTGTAATCAACCAGTGTGTTTACTCCCCGTAAATTCTACCTTTTTGCACTGTCACCTAACCGAACCTATTCCCCACCTAGTCTTTAAATTTCATATTTATATCACTTATGTTACTTGTATATTATTTGTAAATCAAGAAACCCATTCCCCAATTATGCAACTGTATATTTTCAGCTTTCCGGCTGCCATGCTCTTTCAATAAGCCGTTAATTATTATTATTATTATTATTATTATTATTATTACTATTATTATTATTATTATTATTATTATTATTATTATTACCATTATTATTATTATATCTACACCAATACAGTTATGACGTGCACAACGAGAATCAGGAGCTACATAAAGATTTATGACACGTCCACACTTACGTATCCAGTATGTGTATATATATATATTTACCTACATACAATACACACACACACATACATACAAATACATATACCATACACACACACATACATACATACATAAGCACATAACGAAAATGAAAAATTTATCCCAGGGGCCATAGAGACAAAGAGGATGCGGCACAGTGAATATGAAGTCTTCCGTACACGAGGGAGCAGTCTGGTCGGCACTGCACCTGACCATCTTCATTGCCCCAACTGTAAAGGGCAAGGAATCGCTCTCTGCCAAGTGGGTTTATCATTACAACAACAACGACGGTCTTGGTAAACACGGGAGGATATCTGTGTTACCTGGAAGTTAATTCCTCCCTCAACACACTCAAGAGTGACAAGACTGACTTAAGATGTTGACAAGAGAATCCACTTGTTATTCTAAAGTCTATTACACGAAATGTCTCTCTCCTGTCCTCACCATACCTCTCTCCTCACCTTTCCTCTCTCTCCTCTCCTCACCACACCTTTCTCCTCACCTTTCCTCTCTCTCCTCTCATCTCTTCTCCTCCCTCTCCTCCAACCAGTGAGTCCAGGGTTAATGAATCACCATCCCTGCCACTCTGCCATGACTTGTATTACACCTGTACTGTACCAGAATATATCTCCTCTATTAGTTTCATAGTTTTACCACTGTAGCCGCCAGTTGCTTCACCAGATATTACATAACTGTATTAGTATTACCAGTGGGTGTTTAGTCCTGATATACCTAAGTGCTGTTCCCCCTCTCGCTCACACACACACACACACACACACACACACACACACACACACACACATCAACAGGTAAATATAATGTGTACATGGAGGTTGCCAGAACATGTAAATATTCATAACATGTCCACACTCACAATTACATCTCAACAACTCTAAATTGACCCCTTCCCCCCCCCCTGTCACCCACATGCCCTGCCAACCCCTCCCTACCTTCGACACCCCCCCCCCACCGGCCACTACCGCTGTTGCTGTCAATACCAAATAACAGGAAGCTCTGAACAAAAAAAAGCACAATTTTACGCTTTCGATTAATTTTTCCTCCCACTTTTCCCTTTTATTTGTGAGAGAGAGAATGTGTGTGTGTGTGTGTGTGTGGGATGTGTGTGTGTGTGTGTGCGTGTGTGTGGGATGTGTGTGTGTGTGTGTGCGTGTGTGTGCGTACAAAGGAATGGCTGGTTATAAATCACCACACACAAGCATACACAACCACAATCAAACAACATACAAACAAACACACAAACGAGCAAACCAAACCAAACAAATAAAAACGAGATGAATAGCGCCTCTTTTTCCCTTCACCTCCTCCAAAATGCTCTGCGTAAAAGAGACTACGTCAGAATGCGTATATAGCCAAGCGTATGTGATGCTCCTTTGTATTAACCTCGTCAAACCATTTCCGAGAAGGTCTCAATGTGTCACCCTGAAGTAGGCCTATAGTCTTATTGTTGTCCATTACGCTTCTTTCTTCCGTTCCATCCTGCCTAAAGGCTATAACGGCCGTTCCATCACGGCTGACACCATTTACGATCGTTCCATCATGCTTAACACCTCTTACGGTCGTCCCATCATGTCTGACACCTATTATGGTCGTTCTACAATGTCTGACGCCTCTTACGGGCATTCTATCATGCCTGACACCTAAGATCGTCCCATCACGCCTCACACCTCTTACGGTCGTTCTATCATGCCTGACACCCATTGTGGTCGTTCTATAATGTCTGGCGCTTCTTACGGGCATTCTATCATGCCTGACACCTCTTACCGTTGTCCCATCCTGCCTGACACCTCTTATGGTTATCCTATCACGCCTGACACCTCTTACGTGTATTCTATCATGTCTGACACCTTTTACGGCCATCTCATCATGCCTAACACCTCTTACGGTCGTTCCATCATGCCTGTCACTTCTTCCCCCTCTACTTCGTGACGCACGGCTGCCCATCATCACAATTCAGTCGTTTTTTATGTGACATTCACGTCGGAATTGTGTCAGCTATTTCTCACTCTAATGAACTGTACAGGTGTGTGTGTGTGTGTGTGTGTATGTGTGTGTGTGTGTGTGTGTGTACCGTGTGCACTCGTGTAAGAACAGGATAACGTGTGTAAGTGTGCATACATGTACGTATGTGTTCATGTGCGCGTGTAACTCTACGTGCACATGCATAATTCATCCCACGAGTTAGGCTTGGCTGGAGGAAGCAGTGATAACTTACTCGTAAAAACTTTGCCTTAATTGTCCACAGTGAGTGTCCTGCGTGTGAACAAGGTCAGTCCCTTTCCGAGGGTCTTTTCTAAAACAACTCGACGTTTGTAACATTAAACAAAGGAAATAAACAAATACACGCGATCGAAGAAAAACAAATAAATAAACGCGACCGAATAAAAAAAACACTCAAATAAACACGACCGAAAAAAACAAATAAACATGACCGAAGAAAAACAAATAAATAAACACGACCGAAACTTGCTTGAAACTTTGGTACTTGATGTTTACCAAGACGGGAGACGTGAGGTGAGGTGAGGTGATGTAAGGTAAGGTAAGGTGAGGTGAGGTTAGGTTAGGTGAGGTGAGGTGATGTAAGGTAAGGTAAGGTAAGAAAAGCTCACCTGGGCGACGGACTGAACCACTAGTGTAATAATTTCTACCTAAACTCCACCTTTGTCATCCTTACCTGGAGAAAAAAAAACATTAGATTAAAAAAAATTGAGTGAAAACAAAAGAAAAAACAATAAATATGTATAAAAAACATAGTGTTTGATCATAAAACAAAAATGTTAACATAAAACATATTTATTTTTAAATATATTTACCTTCAATTTAATTACGCAGGTTTCCGAGTTAAGTTAATAGAGAATCTCTGAATGCATTTCCACTATATGTACCACTAAAAAATTCATGAAATATCGAGTTACCTCAGAAAAAAATAAACAGAATTAACGATGACAATTTTTACACAGAGTTGGACCATAAACCTCGTACGATATGACAGCCAGAAATAGGTGAGTAACGCAGACATTTAACGAGTGATCCAGACGTGGTTAGGTGAGGTGAGGTTAGGTTACGTTACGTTACGTTAAGTTAGGTTAAGTTAGGATAGATTAGGTTAGGTTAGGTCCACGTGACACTTAAAACAGATACATTAAGTTAGAGTTGAATTTATATAGCCTTTAAACCAACCCAGAAAAAAGTATCTCTTCTGAGCCTTTGTATTTAATTACTGACACACAGACAGACAAACACAGACATAAAATAATATACTAGTAAAAAAAACAGACACCACGAATTTAAAAAGAAATCAATCAATAAAATTCTAAAAAAAAAAGATAAAATACATAACTGTACCAATCACCAAAAATGACAGGTGCTTAAATGGCTGGCCGTATGACACCTGTTTTGATGTTTTGATACGTAACTGTTAACGAGTATGCCGGGGAGATGGGGAGGGGGAGGAGGGAGGTGAGAAGGAGGAGGAGAAGGAGGGGAAGGGGAGGGTAGGGGGAAGGAGGGAGGGAGGAGGGAGGGAGGGAGAAGGAGGGAAGGGGGAGGAGGAGGAGAAGGAGGAGGAGGGAGAAGGAGGGGGAGGGGAGGGGAGAGGAGGGAGGGAGAAGGAGGAGGAGGAGAAAAGGAGGGGAGGGGAGGAAGGGGAGGGAGGGAGGAGGGAGAAGGAGGGGAGGGAAAAGGTGGGAGGGGGGTAAAGGGAAGGTGAGAGAGGGGGAAGGGTAAAGGAGGGGAGGGGGGAAAGGGAGGCTCGGCATACATGGGTCATATCAAAGGGGTTTCAATGACGTATTCCTTAACAACAACAATAACAACAACATAAATAAATAAATAAATAAATAAATAAATAAATAAACAAATAACCCCCACAAACAGTCGACTAAATTTGTTAAGGCTCTCAGTTCGCATCACAGTAAACAGGGCCCATCTTCTGACCTCCAGGCTAAATAAGCTTCTTTGGCCAAGCAGAGAACCTTTACATACAGCTTGATGAGGACGCTTCCCCCTCTTACCGCCTTAAACCCTATTTCTTATTCCCATCACAACAACCTAAACCTTTTGACTCTTTGGTTTATCCAGGACTTGTAATAAATGGTCTTCAAAATAATCAGACTATATTCCTACTGAATTTTAGGTTAGGTTAGGTTAGGTTTATTTACGTGCAGTAGACACACAGAGACACACACACACACACACACACACACATCAAGACTAACATCCACATAACCAAAACGAAACGGCATAATCCAATCGTTCCAAGACCTACCCCTACCCACCCACCCAAACACTACACATCACAGAACAATGGCCGATACTTGCGCTCGTCCACAGCCTACCTACGTCTGTAACTCCCCCCTCACCTGCTCTTGTTAATGAGGAAATATTGAACTAATAATACCCAGGGATGGAGAGAGGAAGGAGGGAGAGAGGATAGGAGGAAGGAGAGAGAGAGGATAGGAGGAAAGAGGGGGAGGGAGGAAAGAGAGGTGGAGTGAGGAATCGAGAGAGAGAGAGAGAGAGAGAGAGAGAGAGAGAGAGAGAGAGAGAGAGAGAGAGAGAGAGAGAGAGAGAGAGAGAGAGAGATCGGCAAATTTTGAGCAGGTGAGGATAATTAGCAATAAATATCGGCCAGGTATCCAACCTGACAGCGGCGGAAAATCACAAAAGGGCGAATACTGAAGTGGATAAAAACACGACACAGCACATCCTTACCTGTTATAGAAGTGTCCAATCATAAATTAATGGAAGCGAATTTACCAAAGCGGATTGAATTTCGTTTTTTTTTGTGTGTGTGGGGGGGAGGGGGGAAGTGGGTAACAAAGTGGCAGTGACTCTTCATAATATTTAATCTATCGCTCAGCTGATTATTGTGAACGATGAATTTACCCAATCAAGTTTTTTCCCTCAAGTTAGCAATGATTCGTAAATAAAACCCGCTTAAACTATCGCTAAACTGGTAATTGCGAGAGGTGATTGATTGTTATAGCCACCGAGTGTTAGGTAAAGATAACAAGCGTGATTTACTGAACCGAGTGGGCGTGTTATTAAGCAGCGTTACAACTCGAGTGATTGTTTCGGTGAGTTGTGTAATTAGCGTAATGAACGTTGTAATGAGTTCTGTAATTACTGAAGTGAACGTGTTAATGAAACTATTAACTGGAATGAACGTGAATAATGAGAGATAGTGAAGTGAATATTTTAGTCAATAATATGATTGAAGTGAGGGAGTTAAAGGGGATACTGAATAATTTATTGTGAAGATATAATGAAGATAACGGTTACTATGTAAATTAAACGTATATATGAAGGTAATTTACTGATTTAAATTATTAGTGAACGTATAAACACACACACACACGGTAATCAACACAGGTAGGAATTAATACAGCTTAACAATAACATAACAAGACTCTGAGCGTATGATTTCACAACAGGTCAAACACGCGATACACTCCCGAACATTCCTATATGTGGCATACGTAGTCGAGGAAAAGTAGCATTGCAACTATATCAAAGTGGTTAAGGAAAGTACCACTATTAAATAATTCAGAGAAACTTAGGAAGAAAATGCTACTGGATATACTAATATGAGTTTATATTGTAATTTTAAAAGGTAAGGTAAGGTAAGGTAAGGTGAGGTGAGGTGAGGTGAGGTGAGGTAAGGTGAGGTAAGGTAAGGTAAGGTAAGGTAAGGTAATGATAACTCCTTCAAGTTATATTGTGGGAAATTGTTCGGTGATGACTGGTCGAAGTGCGTCTCACATTTCGAGTATTTGAGGAACACTCTGCGCCAGGTGGGCTGAATAGAAGTTGAGATGCTACCAGGGTGTTGAGAGGTAGGACGAACTGCAGGAACGACACGAGGAGGAGGAAAAAACTTCTGACAGGTGTTGGTGGCAGGTGTTGGTGGCAGGTGTTTGGTGGCAGGTGTTGGTGACAGGTGTTTGGTGGCAGGTGTTGGTGGCAGGTGTTTGGTGGCAGGTGTTTGGTGGCAGGTGTTTGGTGGCAGGTCTTTGGTGGCAGATGTCAACTAATTAAAGGTATCATTTTCACATCTGAGGGTTGGCGACTACGGCCCACCGCTCCAAACTTTATCTGTCTTTATCAATCGTCCCAAATTCATCATCATACCGAGGACTAAACTGTTACACTTCATTCATCCATTCAACAGGTGTGATAAAATAAAAACAGGTTAATGATGATTACTAATTAAGAGAAAGTTACACAGGTGATTCCTTACGTGTAATATTAAACTTTACATCCGAGGAATGATTAACACAACAAGAATAAAAAAAACATAGAATTAAAACATAACTCAAAACATCCGGGGGGAAATTTTTCATCCAGATTCATATTTAGTAGAAAAGTTGTGCAATTAAGAAGGTAAAAATTATTCAAGGAGACTAAAGGCGACGGGAAAAATAAGATGGAGGATAAATGTTGCTATATATATAAACTTTAGGGGGGAGGGGAGGGGAGGGGTGGGGTGAAGACAGTCCATGGTCGCGGTGCCACCCAACTGAGTAATCAATAGCCTGGTACAGTACAGGAACTTGAAGGTGAGTGAGCTGTGTTTCCCTCACACACACACACACACACACACACACACACACACACACACGACTAAAATTAACAGCTTACGTCACCTCAGAGATGATGTATAAAAAAAAATATCCAGGAAACTTGGTAGACACAACACCCTCCCATCCTCGTCCCCCCCTCTCCCTGCCCCTTCCCCCTTCCCTCCCTCTCCCTTCCCTCTTATCCCCCTCCCTCCCTCCATCCTTTCCTCCTCAAAAGAAAAAAGTTTGAAGTAGAGGGCCAGGATCGCCAACCCTCAGACATACTCCTGCCATCTTGAGTGACAAGGAATAGTAACTTGAGTCTAATACACGAGTCTCACTTTACCCTCAAATCACCTTGCACCTCGACAGTTAAATCTCTTCACTGTATAAGAAGGTCAGATCACATCACGTTGCTGAAAGACAAATTACCTCATGTATCTCAACCAAAGTACGAGGTCAAACTTTAAGCTCTTGAGTACAACGCCAACCCCTGAGTACAATGAATAAGCTCAGTATATTTTAACCCCCTTAAGTACGAAGCCAATCCCTGAGTACAATAAATTATCCTAGTGAGTACGATACCTTAACCCCTTGAGTACGATGACTTCACAACATGAACACAATGACTTAATCCCCTCAAAAACAAAACGCTTTAACCCTTTAGCATACAATGACCTATTTCCTTGAGTATAATGAAATGGTACTCACGAGGTCAAATCATCGTACCTAATGGCTTAATGAGACTTAGCATAATTATACTCGACGAAAATTATAATAACAGTAGCCTTAATGACGATACGTAATCACACACTTTTATTTTCTATGGAGTGAGGGGAAAAAGGTCACAGGTGAGGGTATAAGAGAACAGGTGAGGGGGGGAGGTGAGAGGTGAGGCAAGGTACAAGTGTGGATGAGAGGTGAGAGTTGGATGATGATGAGAGAGAGAGAGAGAGAGAGAGAGAGAGAGAGATAAATAAAAGGAGAATCACAGACACACAAAGAGACAAAGAAGAAATACAAGGGACCATAACAGTAATAAACAACGAAGAATTAAAAAAAAACGATAAAACATGGAAAAGAGACGACGATACGTGATAAACAACCAAGAAAACAAGATCACCGAACGATAATATATGAAACAATGAGGAAATTCCAATTCTCAACGCTAAATACAAAGAGAGAGAGAGAGAGAGAGAGACGCTAAATGAAGAAATAAAGAAGAATGTTAAGAAAAATAAGTACGACGGAGAGGAGAGGAGGAAAGTGAAACAAAACAAAAATAGAAGAGTAAGCAGAAGATATAGACACTGAAAGTTGATAAGTGAAACAGCTGGCGATGTTAAGTGAAATACTCGAAGAATAAAGAAATGCAATGAGAGGAACGTACAATAGAATGCAATAAAAAAGTGTTTGGAGAAGGAGAGGTAAGAAGGTGTAGTGGAGAGAGAGAGAGAGAGAGAGAGAGAGGTGCTGGAGGGGGAGTGTGAGGTGATGGAGGGGGAGTATGGGGTGATGGAGGGGGAGTGTGAGGTGGTGGAGGAGTAGGCGTGAGGTAACAAAGGAGTCTGAGGGAAACACCGACTAGCGTTGACCTGAGACACGCTACACAATACCTCAAGACAATTAATTGATGGAGGACAAACAAAAGCGGTAATTAGCGGCGTCTTCCACACACCTTCACGCTCTCTGGCTCCTTGTGTGTGTGTGTGTGTGTGTGCGGGGGCTACTGGGTGTCACAAATGCCGTATCAGTCCCCCCCCAAAAAAGTCTTTAAACTCCCTCAATTCTAAAATATCCACAATTTCATTTTTTTTCCAGCATGATGATTATTATTTGCATATGTTATCGTCACTGTCATGGGGAAAAAAAAGGTCAGGGTTAACGATAATTAAACTCGTCCCGGCCAGCAGTTCGATACATCAGTGGTTGGAATATAAATGGTTAAGATATACTGTAAACTGCTCTCCGTGTGTTGTGGTGAATACGTCACATCCTGCAATGGCTATCACGCGAGAAACAACAGGATATACCACTTGGAGGACGACCTTAAGCTTCTCTACCGTGATGTATAGCTGTTCCAGGTACGACTCCCCTTTCCTCCTGACCCCCTCCCCCTAATTAAGAGAACTTGAAAATTAATGAATATCCTCAATATTTCAAGAAGACATCAGTAAAATTGTGGCTTAAATCTGACTTTCTCGACGACGTAAGAGAAAAGTTTTTGCACACCTCTTACGAAAACTCCCACAAAAGGTTTCCCCATATCATAAAAAAATCATGTGTGAGAATACCCCCCTGCAAGAGAGCCCTTGAACTGTATCTCACAATGGGAGTCAGGGTCAGGGTCTGTGATGTGACCCTCCAGGTGGAAAGACATACACTGCCACGAAAATTCTTGAACATTTATATACAATAGGAATCAGTAAACATGTACCTTGGGACTTACACTGCTGTCCTCCTGTTTGGCTGACAGTGCTGCTGACAACTCTGAAATGTATGTTAGCTGACGCCAGACGTAAATTTTAAAGTCAGCAAAATGTGAAAACCTAACAACACTCTTAAAAAAAATCCACTTAATAGCAAAATTGTTGTCGTGAATGAATTTCTTAACGGGATAATAAGTTTACAGCATCGAGAGACGAATCAACACTCATCTCAATAATTCTAAAGCAAACTCTTATCTACGAGACACAGATGGTAGCCACTATCTGCTCCAAAGACACCGCTGCTGCCCCAACTCACCCCAATGACTTTTAAACATACAGGTCAAGATACGACACGAGTGACCCCAAGTTAGGGTCGAAACTACACACTATCACCCTCTCGCTCCAAACACTCTTCCCACTCACTCTTGTATAATAAGGGTCTTGAACAGTGCCTCGGCGGGAAGCAAGTGTCGTTTAATGCATTAGTTTTCACGTATCTTCCACAAAACCTTCCTATTTTATCTATACTTCGTTTCACTTTCTTTTTTACTTTTCTACTTAAATTTCTTTTCCTCAACTTCTTCTTTTCACTCTACTTTTACTCCTTCTACGGCACAAACTGCACCCAGTCCTAGCCAGAGTCGCCTTCCCCAACTTACTATACTAAAAATTCAAAGCATAATGTAGAGAGAGAGAGAGAGAGAGATTGACTTTGTGACACATATTCCCAGTCTAATCCTATATAATCTCGTATCAGCAGCACTTCACAGACCACCAATGTCCCATTAAACTTTTTTTCTTTTTTACATTTCAATAGCCACAGCGTATATCAACACCGCCAGTTTCTGAATAACATTTGATATGTAATTTAAATCACACATTTTTAGAACCATTTATACTCTGATATGAGCTTATAACCAGTATGTATTTTATGTACAGAAAAATATCAGCTTGTAATATGTGTTTGAAAATATGAACACCATTTTGATCCGTGTGTGTGAATACTATTAACAGTATATTTTCACGAGTTGATGTGCAACCATATATATATATATATATATATATATATATATATATATATATATATATATATATATATATATATATCAGCTAGTCTTAAACAGCATATACGTCCCAAGCCAGACTGACAGACAGAATATATCCTCTCCGGAGGATAAACCAGCTTATATAACCCTCCTACTGTTTATCCGCACCAAGAGTCACGGCTACCATACATCCTCACCACATGCACACATCCTCGCCGAAAACATCAGCATACAGTTAGCGTAGATCATCTCACTCCACCACCGCATACAGCCGGTACTAGACCAGCGTGTAGATCCCGCGAGAAGCTGGAGCAGTGGCGCCCCTGGCAGCCACAACAAAGCCGAGGTCTGGCACCAACCGTGACCAGTGCCGGCAACATAAAGGAGATGATCTTATGGGCACAAGTTGTACATGAAGGGTCTAGCTACAGGGGTAGCCGAGCCTTAGAAGCTGCTAAACACAAGTCGCCGCTCCATAGTACTGGTGCTTTACCGGGGTGGTGCTGGTCTGCTCCACAATACAGTACTAGTAGCTACCGTCTCTCGCATAAGTACTGATACGTGTGCCTGTACTGCCTTCCTCTGTATTACTATAAAAAGCAGCTTAAGACCACTGCATCACGCCTCTCCCCGGTACTGGAGTATAACTAGGAATGATTTCGTTTATGCCCTAAATACTAGAATGTACCCGGAAGGACGCGCTCTAAATCACAGCAAGGGTTTCGACCGGGTAGACAAGACCTCACTGCACCGTCACCAAAAACCTACCACGGTCGACGACAGAGAAAACAAAGAACTGGACTGAAAATACCAGAGGGATGGAAGAAGAGACAGTGAGAGATATCAAAACAGACCAGCCAAGAGATTAGAGAGAGACCGAATGAAAACAAAGAGAAACTTAAGAGATAAAACAACAAGACAGGAAAGAAGAGTAAATAGAGAAGTAACGTTGAAGAGAATTTCTAACTGAACCGCGGGATGACCATGGGAGAGGGGCGAGAAGGAAGGGGGTTAGATGGTCTGTATGGGGAGGGAGAGGAAGGGAAGGGAAGGGAAGGGCAGTAACTCCAGCAACACGGTTCCACACCTATAAAAACAACAAGTAATTTTATTTTCACGGGAGGGTCTTTGGCGGCCCTTCGTAAAATCCTAAAACCAGACTTTTTTTTTCTTCGTTTTTTAACCAGAAATTTCCGCAGCTCTGGATGTAAAAAAAAAAACAAGTGAGAACATACGACGGTGAACAGGCGCTTGGGGGATGTGCTTGTTTGGGTCATGTTCTCCGAGATGTGCTGTGTGAAACTTGTTCTCTGGGTGGAATGTGCTGCGCCGGCTTTGTTCTGTGAGATCTGCTAAAGGGGATGTGCCATTTGGGCTGAGCTGTTTTGAGATAAAGGGCGCTAGGATTATGTTTACTCTATCAACACTCATTATCACCACACTTACAATGATTACTTTACACTATCAACACTCATCATTATCACCACTTACAATGATTACTTTACACTATCAACACTCATCATTATCACCACTTACAATGATTACTTTACACTATCAACACTCATCATTATCACCACACTTACAATGATTACTTTACACTATCAACACTCATCATTATCACCACTTACAATGATTTCTTTACACTATCAACACTCATCATTATCACCACACTTACAATGATTACTTTACACTATCAACACTCATCATTATCACCACTTACAATGATTACTTTACACTATCAACACTCATCATTATCACCACACTTACAATGATTACTTTACACTATCAACACTCATCATTATCACCACTTACAATGATTACTTTACACTATCAACACTCATCATTATCACCACTTACAATGATTACTTTACACTATCAACACTCATCATTATCACCACACTTACAATGATTACTTTAGTATTACTTTTAATCAATAATTTAGTTACTTAAAAATTATGTGTAAATGTAGCGTAAATATAAATGAGAAGGAACGGAAAATTAGTGACTCGCTGAAGATAATTGGAGCCGTCCTTCTGCCCTCCTTCCTTCCCTTTCCCATCCCTTCCTTCCTTCCTTCCCTTTCCTTTCAACAAAACTCATTTCCTCTCTTACCATTTCTTCCCTTTCCTCTCTCACTTCCCACCCTCCCGCGCTTCCCCTTTCTTCTCACCCATCCCTCCCTTCCCATCCACTTTCCCTTCCTTTTCCTCTCCCCATCCTTCCCTCCCCCTATCTCGCCCCCTTATCCCCCAGGCAAGAAATATACTGTGTGTGTGTGTGTGTGTGTGTTGTGTGTGTGTGTGTGTGTGTGTGTGTGTGTGCGTGTGCGTGTGCATTGTTTTATTACCAATTACAAAGTTAGTTTATCAATTACCCTTTCATTAACCAATTACAAAGTTCGCTTGTCAATTACACATACCGGCTTGCCAAGAGATACACAAATAGCGAATAAAACCATATAAGAAATTTACATTGGTTTACACACACCTATAATAACACCTCCCAAAGTTTAAAAATAAAAGTTAAATTCCATATAAAAAAAAAATCCTATAGTCGTTCAGAAACACGTACAGTAATTTTCACTAACATCATTTACCTCAATATGGTGTCTGAAGTTTTGTTAACGACTAGTAACCTCAAACTAACTACCAATTAATGCATAAACGGGTTATTATTATAGAAAATATGGAACATTAGGCGACAACACATGGAATATACAGCGGTTGTATTAATTAGACGGCCAGGTAAGTAGCTGCGTTTACCTGTACGAAAATAACACAATGGTGAATCAATGAACACTTCCATCGTTAAACTTATCAACACACGTGTCCTTATTATGGCATATTAATAAACCTTCAAACTCATTGTGTGTGATAAGGCTCTACCCACTCAACAGATCATCGTCATCATCATCATCATCGTCATCATCATCATCATCATCATCATCATCATCTTGGGTCAATAGAGTAACTCCTCACCTTCTAATAGCTGCTCCTCTTGGTATAGTTCGTGATCACTCTAATAGATGGCTTAAGTGGAGTAAGCACTTATACCACTGGAGTATTTTTATCAGCGGGGTTTAACAAGTAACATATGAAACACAGGGAATATACTCAACAAATACTGCACAACTGGCACGTGCTGTAGACGATGTATCATACAAAATGCTATACAGGGAATTTATTATACAAACTGAATTATCTGGAATAAATTATATAAAACTACATTACCGGGAATACATACATCATACATTACCGGGAATACATACATCATTCATTACCGGTAGTACAGTAAAAAAATAAATAAATTACCGGGAATGTAAATAAAATGCATTACAGGGAAGGGATTACAGGTAGAATATGAGAGAGAAAGATCTATGCCAGGTAATGCGTCACCTGGGGCCACCGAGTATTGTGAACGTGTCCCAGGTGTTAAACGACCCTCCACCACCTCCACATCCCCCAGTTTTTTTTCCGTAATTGGTAACGTGAGAATGGAGCTAAACTGGCCTATTTAACCACCAGCATAGAGAAGTTTGCTAAAAGAGACCTTATGTACTGTGTGTGGGTGGGTGTGTGTGACTGTGTGTGTGTGTGGGTGTGTGTGTGTGTGTGTGTGTGACTGTGTGTGACTGTGTGTGTGTGTGTGTGTGAAAATCCTAAGTTGAATATTCACCCCAAACTTGTAAATTAAGAGATCACACACACACACACACGAGACAGTAACAGACAGTTCTTAAGCATAACCAAAAAAAACAACAATAAATGAATGTAAGAGAGAACAAGAGAAGAGAAAGCGAGAGAAAGAGAAAGTAAGCGAAAAGAGAGAGTGAGAGAAAGAAATAAAGAAAGAGAAAACACAGCTGAACACAACACAAAGACCCACCTGCTGAAAGGGAATGCGTGAAAACAGAAGCAGGAGGTTAAAAGGGCAGCCAGGTGGTCCAATTCTTTTTCGTTGACTCTCTCTCTCTCTCTCTCTCTCTCTCTCTCTCTCACACACACACACGTAGGAGTCACTATTCCCACATCACCTTATCCCGTTTCAATAACCACAACTACCATCTGTTCCTCAGAATTACTGAAGGAATGACCAATAACTTCCAAGGCTAAATAACGTTATTTACTATACGATTATAACTAATTTGTGTTAAATATGTCACTCCATACCAGTAATAATTCAGGGGTTGCTGTAATAATGTTTTGTAAGTTGGTGCATGTCGGAATATTTTTCATCGTGTACGTTTCATTGTGTAAGCATTAAGCACTCACACCAACCCCACACAAACGCGGCCATGAGGTAGTTGTTGATAATTGTCTCATATAGGACACACCACTAAGGCGACTTAAGTCTAAATGGGTATAATTATTCCTCATTGGTTATTTCCAGTATTAATAAAAGACATATTGATAATCTAAAGGTTGACATATAGTACAAATTCTCAACACTTATACCTTGACTAATACTGGTTAACACACGACCTTTCACCAAATTAATTGCTGACATGAACCATTCTCACAATACTAATGTGAATAAAAAACGTTCTATATCTGGAATACTTATTAGATTGCAAAAATTTGGGCAACATATTCACCTAGAATGAAATATTTTTTTAAAAGATTCCAAAATAATTCTTTTTTTTTATGATCACACTCGTAAATATTAGGTATATTTTATGTGTTATCTGTAACATGAAGCTTTTTGGCACTAAATCAAAAATATTTACACTTTTTTTTCTGTCTCCATTGACAATCGATTTTTTGGCGATAAAATTGTAAATAGTTGTCATTACCGACTCTTCATTTCATTAACGAGGATTCCTGTTGACAAGAGACCCGTTCAGCAGTATGACACACTAGACAATATACTTCCCTCCAGTCATGACACTGTGGCGTGCCCGTGCTTTCTCTGAGCTACTGAGGACGAGGAGTCACAGCTGGGATTATCAATTGACATCGTTCGCGCCAGCAAGCAACTACACGTACTGGTATCACTCAACAGTGTGGGAATGGACGAGGCTGTGTGAGAGTCGGGCAGGGGATCAAGGGGGTATTTCCTCAGACTGTGTATTGTTCGTTTGGTGGTTGCTGACCATGGCTGAGGCCTGGCTATATACAGTATATGGTGTAATGTATAAGCCCTCACACACACACACACACACACACACACACACACTTTATCAACAATGTGAAGGCATCACAAACCTCTTTAAGAGACCCTTATGTACAATAAGGAGGAGGGTCCTATCTCACTATCATCTCCTTCACCTACCTAAATCTGCCCCCCCTCCCCCAATGCAGCTTACCTCCCTCTCCTCCTCCATCATACTCTACATCTAACCCTCACCCCCACAACCCCCACAATAACCTTCTCCCTGTACACACCCCCTCCTCCAGTGAGTCAGAGAAAGGGTCTCTTATGTCCCGAAGCTGTTGTATCACCTCACCCCTCCTTCCCACCCAGCAGTTTTCTTCCCTGGGCAAAGCGGTTTCCTCTCATCTCTCGTTTCAAAGCCCTTTTCCCTAGATCGTCCATCCAGCAGTTTTCCTCCCCAGGATTGGTAGTTTCTCCCCAGCTCGTCCATCCAGCAGTTTTCCTCCCCAGGACTTGTAGTTTCTCCTTAGTTTGTCCATCCACCAGTTTTCCTCCCAGGATTGGTAGTTTTCTCCCCAGCTCGTCCATCCAGCAGTTTTCCTCCCCAGGACTTGTAGTTTTTCTCCTTAGTTTGTCCATCCAGCAGTTTTCCTCCCCAGGATTGGTAGTTTTCTCCCCTAGCTCGTCCATCCAGCAGTTTTCCTCCCCAGGATTGATAGCTTTCTCCCCTAGCTCGCCCAGTCGGCAATTTTCCTCCCCTGGTCTAGTTGTTTACTCTCCACTTTCAGGAACATTTACACACAATAATTCCTCAGACTAATCCACCTAACTTTGATCTCCCCAGATTTTCTTATTTTTCTCTCTCTCTATTCACTTAATTAACGGTTTGCAATTTCACGTTGTTGTTTTTTTTTTCCTCTTTGCGTCGCCTCATTTTCAGCCAGATTTCCTCTTCATAACAGCGGCGGTTTTTTATCATGAGGAAATTTTGTTTTACAGCCTCTGAAGTTTGTTGTAAATATGCTGGTTTTTTTGTGTTCCTGGTCGTTGGTCCGAAGTTGGTTAAGTTGGGTGTGTGTGGGTGTATGTGTGTGTGTGGATGTGTGTGTGGATGTGTGTGTGTGTGTGTGTGGATGTGTGTGTGTGTGTGTGTGGATGTGTGGATGTGTGGATGTGTGTGGGTGTGTGTGGGTGTGTGTGTGTGTATGCGTGCCATCACTCACCAATATTTCAGGTGTCATTAAATAGCGAGGTACCGTGGCTGTTTAAGCTAATCACCTCGTCTGCATACACACCTAAGGCCCCAACGAAATGTAATTTGTCTTCGTCAAGTGGTTCTGGTGTAACAATACTCACGTGCTTGGCAGAGACAGACGAACAAACGGACTGATAAGTAATACCAAATGAGGATGAACAAACCTATAAAAATTAAGTTGTCTTCGCTAACTGGTCAGGATATAACACTCTTAACCTGGATGGGGGAGTTGGTGGTTCTCGCTAAGGAGTCAGGACATCTCAAGACTACTAAGCCGGTGCCCACTTTTACAGCTGGGGAAGTGAAGACGATCGAGTGCAGTGCCGGTCAAACTATCTCCTTGTGTACCGCAGGCTAGCAATTCAGTGGTGTTACATCCACACTACAGACGACCGAGCGGACTTAGATGCATAGGAACAAAGTCAGATTCCAGTGTTACAGTTATTAACTGAATATAACGGACAAGCGAACGAAGGATCGGACAAGCAGAAGAGAATCATTGAACGGCGCAGCAAATTCTAATTCCTCTTTGAAAATTGGTTTTTGGTATAACAGTGCTCACGTGCTTAGGACAGACGGACGGAATGACGGACAGCCAGAATAATGGAAGTAAAACCAATGAAGTGACCATGTACAAGATGGACAGGAACATAGACAGGAATATTAACTGGAAAGAAGCCTACAAAAGAACGGACAAAAGAAAACATAGAATATTACTAATTGAGAACACACACACACACACACCCCACTTTGTCGGCTCTGTGATACCT